>NC_058025.1:5643924-5944463 GCF_019176455.1 Solea senegalensis | reverse complement strand
GCGTGTGTCTGACTGCAGACACGTACCTGTACCTCAGCAAAAGCCTGGAACTGAACTGATAAAAAACTGAACCGACACCAGACGTGTGCACCCGTGCCCGTCCAAAAACACATACGTACACGCTCCTTATCGCAGTCCCTGTTGAACGTTGCAAGGTGTGTTTACGAGACACGGTGTTCTCTTGTCAGCGAGGTGAGCAGCAGTTTCAATTTCCAAATAGGGCGCAGTTGAATGAATAACTGTTATTGTTCTATTTTAATGACTCCAAGTGTTCCCCGGGCTGCACTTTGATCATAACATGGTCAGGAATGTGGTAATAAACAAATAAATGTGGAGAGGTTTGATTGCAGAACTGAAGTCTTTTGAGGACGCTGTGTGCAACAGATTCATTAGTCAGTACCTGACCTTTTTTTATATAGTGTTCTTGTTTTAGAAAACCTCCCGCATCTTGATATGTATCCCAATCACCATCCAAATCTAATCCAGTCTTCCTTGAGTCATTACATGCATTTTCCAGCCTGGCTAACGCCGCACTGTGTCTCAGTCTTTCTCAATTGAGATTGAGTACGAGTCTGGCAAGGGTGTCGTCCTTCGACCTTCCACTTGTAGATGAAACTGCGCCTGTACACAACTGGACAGACGGACATCCAGTCAGACCAACGATCAGGCTGATGCATGTCGAGCAACAGAAAAATGTGTTAACAAATGACTTTTGCCCGATTGAAGCTCCTTGGAGCAAGTCGCTTAAAATGCAACAACCCAATCAGAATATAGCTGCTCTTCTGTGGCCGCCGTGTTGGACATATACCAAAACTTCAAAAAGAAGACGTCACTTCTCTGTCATCATCGCGTTAAGTCCGCTTTTAGCGCGCCAGTGATTTGTGACAGGTTCCCAGCGTCAAGGAAATCAAACTGCCGGCAGACTCACCTGGGTTATTCTAAATCTAAATCCGAGGAGGATGCTCCTCTATGGAGAGAGATTGAAGAGTGTGATTTAAAGTTGTCTCTACTGTACCTATATGTATATATATATATCTATACATAGATATATATATACATATATATGCTTGGCTAAGTTTAATAAAGTCAAAAGAGAACACAAATAACACAATACCTTAAAGAAACCGACTCTCTGCCACTTTCTAATCCATGTAAAACTAATTCTGTCCTAATGGTGCTGATGTATTTTGTTTTAAGCGACCGTGTCGACGTGCCGACACTTACTCAGTGTTCTTGACTCGTGCTCTCGCTCCACACGCTCACTAGCACTTGTTATTACAGCTGTTGACCCCACTCTGACCGCCATGTCAGCGGCACGGTCTTGAGTGTTTTTGTTGAACTCCTGCTACTTTTTCTCGGTTTGTCTTCTCACACCAGGAGCTTCCTCCGGTCAAACAAAACCCGGAGCTGCTCTGGCTGCGGAGAAACGCAGCTGCCTCCCGCGCGAACGAAAATCACTCGCAACTCAAAACTCGACTTGCGCCGCTGGGTGTTGAAGTGTTTATTTCTTCGCTCCGTCTGACTTGAATATACCCACTGACATAATTTAGCGGCCCAAAGTCCGTCCCATACAGTGCGTTGATTTAAGGCTCACGTTTCTTCATGTACAGACGAGCGTATGTGCACGTACAGTAGCCGCTTTGCTTCCTCTTGAAGGCACGCAGCCAGACCCTTACTCAGCATTCTGTAGTCAGGTTTCTTTTGGCCCTGGGAACGTGTCTCTTACTGTGGGAGCTCTGCTCTGTGCACAGACTGGAATGTGCTTACAAGGTTGGAAAAATCAAACCGGAGAGGGAGAAAGAGGGAGGGAGAGTGAGGAGATGTGTAAGACGGAAGAGAACGAGGGGTTTGAGACGGAATGTACAGTGAGCTTAAAGCGACCGTCATGTGAGGTTTTAACACCAAATACAGGGCCTCTCCAGGGGACACACAAGGAAAAACAGATTTTTTATCACTCTATCTCAACCATTAGAAAGCAATTTCCAACTGGAAACTGAAATTTCACTCTCCCGCACCAAAGTCCATAGAGAAAATTGGCGTTTTTAGATTGTGGGGATAATGGAGCTCCTGGTCTACTGCTGCCTCATTTGCTATGTTTGTGTCACTTAAACAAATCTAAATAAAGGTTTTCAAACCCCAAAGTCACAATAAACCATACAAACGTATTGAAGGAGGCAGCAGTAGAACAACAACTCCTGTGTGCTGCGACGATAAAGAGACGTAGATTGAAACAGACATATGTTGTTATCAATGAGGGCAAGCGTCCATGTCCTAGGCTGGTTCTTGGTGATGAGATGCACCCTATTCATTTAACAAAATAATGAGCAGTATAAAGGCCTCCAGGCAGAGGCAGAGTCAAGGAAAGAGGCATGAAAGTCGGGCTGAGCCAGTGCAAAGTTGTGGCATTGAGATGCGGAGGAAAAGTTGGACCAGATTGGCACTGACGGCGGTGGAAGTAGCGCCTAAGTGCGGACTTTTTGTGCAAACGTGGAGCCCTGTGTTTTGTGTTTCCACCCTACTTGTGAAGTGAACCGTACAATCTCTGTCCTACATAACACCGACCTGTAGAACTGAAGTGCTCAGTAGTTTGTTTCTTTTAATTGTACTTTTTCACAGTGGATTTGAAGGTCAGGCATATCAGAATAATGACATTTATGATGGTATTTTACAGAATTTAAAAAAAAATAGTTTATTTTTGACTTGGAACGATTAACAGTTAACAATATGAATATATGTATGATGCAAAATGAATCCATTAATACAAATCATGCGTAAATAACTCATTATAACTTGATATTTATTGGCGGGTCGCAAGGAAATTGATTTGGGGGCTTCATGTGGTTCACAGGCGCTACACGGGCTAATGTGAAAACAAATAAGACAGAAGTGCAATTAACAGTAAAAATAGAGTGTTTTTGACTATTGACGTTAGTGGCAGCCATTTTAAAGTCATTTTGGGGTTTGTTTGGCTGCACCTTGAAGGGGCGTTACAGTTCAAAGTTCTGACTTTGTTTGTTTGCTGTGTGTCTGATTAATATCAGCATATGAATCAGAAAGCAAAAACATTATCAGTGATACATGGCTTTTTCCCGGCCATGCGTGACGATCATGAGCAGAAACAATGCTGGCAGATTCCAGCCCCTGCTGCCGACCACACCCAGACACAAACATTCAAATTAAAACACAGTAGTGACAGTAATGTCATGTCTGATGACGTCTCTTACATACTCGCTCACCTTTGTCACGCCCCTGTAGATACAGCTCTGAATTCTCACCTTAAATGATTTATTACGCCGAGGTTAAAGCTCAGAAATCTAATCTAATCTCTGCTACGCAGGTAACTCCCCATAATGTCCTTATAATGTTTTTAATTGTCTTTAATGGAATTGTTTTTAACTCTCAAGCACTCTGTGGTGTTCGTGATGAGCATTTGTTGACGGTGCTTAAATTTGACGGGCAAATAGACTCCGATGCCTTTAAGAGTAGAACTGAACCAGCAGGTTATGAAGCTCATTCTTTCTTTTTTTTTCTTTTTTATAAACACACAGTTTCAACAGCCGCTTCCAACATTTTTGTCATTTTCCCAGCTGAAGGAAACAAGGTTGATAGTAATGAGGTGTGAGTTCTTGTATTCACCACGTCTCTGTGTGTGTGTCATGGTGACTCACTCTGAAGGTTGATTAACGTCGACCTGTGGTTATTCTTAATTAGTTTGTTGCTTTAATAACATAGGAAGGAAGAGGGATTGTCTTTGGTGTAGAAAGATGCATCTGTTGTTACTTTTATTGAATAAATGAGCTCTAATCATGAGGAACAAAAACACTGAGTGGCTGAAACTAGTGATGATTTCACATGATTTAAATCAAATAGCATATTCATGTCAAAATCTAATATATTTAGGTGTGTGTTCCAAGTATCACTCATGTTGTGGGGACCTCGATCTCTTTACACAGTCACATCATGGGGACTTGTCTTCCTTTCTGTCTTTTTGGGGACATTTTGTCTGGTTCCCACAACTTTAATGGGCATTTTTTGGGGGTTAAGACCTGGTTTAAGAGTTAGAATTGGGTTCAAGAGTTAAAACCTCATCAGTTGTATTTCATGAGCCCTGAAATGAATAGAACTTGCAGATTATTGTAATTTATGTCGTTGTTACTTTCTTCTTTATTGCGTTAATATTGTTTTAAATGTTCTGATGTGATCTTGTGCTGCAGAGGTGCCGCTGGTCCTCTTCCTGTTCCTGCTCATCTCTCTGGTCTGGTTGTGGGCAGGACTGCACATGGGCTACAGGAGCCTGTGGATGCTCATTCTCTACGTCATCTTTAACTGCTTCCTGGTGAGTTCATCGACTTACATTTTTCAGGTTTTTAGAAAAGTGTTAATGTAGTTAAATGTAGTGTTAATTTATTTAGCAAACATCGCTGTTTACCACTTCACAAAAGTGATATTAGGTGTCGCTATATTATATTATGCAGAAAATCTGCTCTTTTTTTGTGATTTTTGCCACTTTATAAAAGTGGGTCCCCATATATAGAAAGATTTGTGAAACACTGATCGGGATACAGAATATAGAAACAAGTATAACATGTCAAGTCTTTGTTGCCATGACAATAAAGCTGATCATTTAACATTCAAAATTGTATATAAACCCAAAATGATCCCACAATTGTAGACATTTATCGTGAGTGTCTTCCTCCACTTCCTTCCTTTTGTCTTTCTGCAGTACCTGAAAATGAACGCGCTGATTTGCTTTGCAGTATATCGTCCTCCTTAACCTCTGTTGCCATTTCATGTGTTTTCCAACATTAATCTGAGTTGTTAATTTTGCTTGTGCAGAGAGTTCTCGTCCTTAGAAATATGCGTAACAAAGTGCTGCTGGCAGCTAAACTCTGCTGTGAACTCTGCACAAAAAGCCAGAGGGAAAACACAGGGACTTTACAGACGCTACGGGGCTTAATAACAATGATAAAATCGAGATGTGTTTATTTGGAGATTTATTCCTCGGTGGTGGAGGGCGGTCATTGTGTTTGCATTTTATGGGCTGCAATATTGGATGACTCTCTAGAAAACAAAATTGACTGGTGCTGATAGACTGCGCCGAGTCAGAGAGTGATGAAAGTCTGAAGACCTGCTCTGATGTGAGGCAGACGTGGGGAGAGAGACAGAGAGGCAGGGTGATGAGTGTGTCACAGATCACTCCTGCCTCTTACTGTCATCTCTCCCTCTCTCATCGCCTCCACTTTGCACTCTAAGTGTTCATTGTTTTTCTCTTCATTTTCTCTGTTTGCTCCTCTGTGAATTTGCGCTCACCTCGTTCAGACTCGGCGCCCCGAGCCGCCGCGGAGATAACGAGCAGGTTTTAATGAAGTTCCAGACGATTCAATCAGCAAGTAGGCTATCTCCTCGCACCTGGAGCACTGCGGATACATTCACACAGTTTTCTTAATAACAAACAACAGAGTTTGTAGAACGATCTCAACTGTTTCATCAGGTTTCTCTGGCCAAATGTGGAATGAACCCTAGAATTTTGTTCTGTAATGCTCAAATTCTCGATTATATAACTAATGACTGGATTATGTTTAGGTAAACTTGAAGAAACAAGGCCCATAGTGGTGTTTATCATATCACTGATCAACTTTTATGTCAGGATTGGCTGAATTTTTGTTAGATTTTTGTTTGGAAATGAAAATATTGATGTAGTTACTCACATTCACTCAACTCATCAACTCAACTGTCAACTGAAAAAAGCTCCTTCCACCATAGACTTTATACAAAAAAAAACAGAAAACAGAGATTAAAGCACAGCACAAATGAGTGGACACTAGTGTGATTGACAGCTGATGTTTGGGGGGGGGGGGCAAGTTGTTGTTTTAAAATCCAGATCCGAGTCTACTTTTCACCATTGTTGTTTCCCTTAGTAATATTTAAAAAAAAAAAAAAAAAAGGTCAAACACTTGCAGAGCAGAGAATCAGATTTCTATTTTTCACTGGCATGCACATAATCACATGATGTTCTTTGGTATGTTAGTAAAGTATGCTGATGGTTTCTGATAATCAACCGATACCAAGCTGAAACTCGTCTTCTGTGAGTCCACAGATCTTTCTGATCTGATGTACACTAGCTTCAGGCTTTGGTGCAATAGGTTCATTGTCTTTTTTTTGTTTACCGTACCAAGTGTTTACCATCTCTTCTGTCATCCTCTGAGAGACACTCTCTGTCTGTAAAAGGTGCCACGGCTGGTCATGTGTGGCATTCACATGCTAAAGACAACAGTGCTGCACCAAAGTAAACGCCTCGTGTTGGCACAGTGACTAATGAAGAGAGGTGATGTCAACGCCTACAGCTGATGTCACATGTTGCACTTGTTTGTGAGCTGCAGTGGAGTCTGTGCCACTCTTTGACATTAGGACATCCGTTTACAGAGTGGTCTAGTGTGTAAAGTTTAGGTGCATTACTTTCATGTATAATCACACGATTGTATGAATTGTTGTTTTTTCAAGTAAATCAGGGTCTTTAGTGCCCACTCAGTACCCAGATAAGGAAAATAATGTTTAAAATTCACAAACCTTGCTAGTTGTTTTTTTTATTATTTAAGAAAAGGTAAAAACATTCATGTCCACCTTCAACAAATAAACATACAGACACGCATATACACACACACACACACACAGTCAAACATGCAGCATTAGTCTCCCGCTGGCTGCATTTCCACTGAGGGAGAGAGAGAGAGAAAGAGAGGTCAAACATAACATTAAGCGACTTCACGTCAGCTTAATAGATGACCTGTCATTGCTTTCCCCGTCGACTCGGCCGTATCCTGGCGACTTTTCGCAGCTAAGTCTGTAAACCCAGACTAAACGCTCTTTTAGAGAAGAATTATGATGGCTCCTGCACGGCCACCTCAAACCTCAGACTAAAGCTCCAGCCTCTGGGGGTTCAGTCTGTGTCTGCAGAGGGATGGAGTCATCAGAATGGAACGGACAGGTAAAGAGCCCCAGAGCCAAAGCACATCAAAACACATTGATTAGCTGTAAACAAATGGGTCTGACCTACTTTTTTCTTTCTTTTTTTTCTTACAAAGCACTGCTGAATAAAACAGAAGGACTCTGCCTTGATGGAGATGCTGCTTCCATGTTCTAAGCATGGGTGCAAGCCAATCAGGTGTGAAGGAGAAGATAGTTTATTGTAGAACTTCCCTTAAGGACTGAATGAAAGTTTAATGAAAGTAAATGAGATTGAGGAGACTTGTATGTTCCTCTCACCTCAAAGAGACATTCATTTGCCACTCATTGCCTACTTCTTTATCGTCCACCTGAGTTGTCATGGTGACTATCCCAGCTGATATTGGGGCGAAAGGTGGGGTTAATATTCATAAAATGTACTTCATTAATTACTTACATGTCCAATTAATCACCAAACTGCATGTTTTTGGACTGTGGGAGGAAGCTGGTGAGGACCCATACACACATGAGAACATCAAACTCAAGTCGGGATTCAAACCACTGGCCTTCTCGTTGTGAGGCAACAATGCGAGCCACTGTCACTACCACGTGACTTTTCTTCTTTTTTTTAAAAAGTAATAATTTGTAATACAGATGAACAGCTAGAGTAGATTAGATTAAATGTTAAATTAAATGTGTATTATTTTACACATTATTTAGTCCTGTAGGACTGCAACGATTATCGATGAATCAGTTTGAGTGTTTATTTTTAAATCGGAATATTTTCTGGTTTCTTTTGCTCCATTTGACAAAGAAAATCATTAAAACTGAATCCTTTTAGTTTGTGGACAAATCAAGACGTTCGAGAACATCGTCCTTTTCAGGTTGGAACTGGTGAATTTTCGCGTAACGGGCTATTTGCACAATAACTCCTCCCTTAGGGATCAGATTTATTGTCGCTTGATAACCACAATGAAATGTAAACTTCATTTTATTTTTTTTTTATAGGCGGTTGCACTCAAAGTGGAACAGGTCCATCTACGGTGTTACATGACCACCTGTTTCTGGCAAATGTTTCCGTATGTAAACAAAGCTCATTTGTGTCTCGGGTCTTTATTTTTTATCTATTTTCCATTTCGCTACGTGCCTTGAGTTTGCGAGTTATTATGACACTGTAGGTTTCTGCTGCTGCTGGAGTTTATATGTGGTTCAGCAGTTGTTTTTGTTTTCCATCATGTTGTGAATTTTCCATTAGGAGAATTTTCCGTGTTTACCCCGGTGGTGGTGGTGGTGGTGGTGGTGTTGTTGTTGTTGATGTGGTTGTGTGGCTGACACCCCTCCCCACACCTGATTACTGAGCACCATTAACACACACAGATGCTACAGCTGTGCAAGACTTTGTGCTGCACAACAAAGATCTCTCTTTTGTTTGTAGAAAAGCAACTTTTAGTCTCCATCAGGTCAGTAGATTTGATTCTATATCAGAAAATTAGACTTATGTACTCCGGCTATTGTCCCTCTGCTCTGAATCCTTTGTTTTTTATTGTACTACATTGTTATTAATGGTCCAAATTTAACCCTGAAATAAAATACAGTAATCAAAAATAACCAAATCACCACTGCCACTCCACATTATCCCTAACCCTATACCATAAAACTCTACTTTATCTTATCTATATATCCTCAGCAGAATGGTGGGCCAAGATCTGGATCCAGTCCCAGACACTGTACTATCCAGACCTGGACCTATGATTGATAAATTATTGATAAATTACGGTGGCTTTTCGTAGTTTTTCTTTTGCTGTTTTTCTAGCAGCAAATTCACACATTTAGATTTGCTGTAACTCACAAGAAAACAGGGAGAAAACACCAAGAAGTCAGAGAAGTTTTATTTTCTATTCTCACATGCTCATTTTAAAATGTGTATCTCTGGTGGTTTATTAATAATTGATGCTTTTACCAAGCCGCATGTGCCTTTTTGTTAGGCATTATCTTCTACTGTATGTTTTTCTGGAGATCAAACTGTTGCAGGTTTTCGTCCAGGACATGACTCCACTCGTGCTTTCACGTTTAAATCTTCTAATTACCTCCCAGCAAACTGCCCCTGGCTGCTAAAGCTAAAGAGCTGTGAGCTGTGTGCAGTAACCCAAAGGCACTGTGGGGCGTAATAATAAATAAAGTCATATCAGAAGCAACAAAAAATCATCAGAAGTGATGTGCTGCAGCTTTAATGAGCGCAGAAAATCACATGTTCACAGTGTGTTCCCCCAGTTATGACTGTAGGGGGCATCATCAATTATCTGTCGACAACAAAGAATAAAACTGTCCCCAAAAGCAACGTTAATGTTCTCACCAGTCCCTACAGTGATGGAAATATCTACTTTTTTGTTGTTTGATTGCATTTGTTTTATCCGTTTACATCCATACGCTTTGTAAGCTATTCCTCCTCTTTTTTGATTAGATTTTATTCCACTTTATTCTCAGTTGTGTCCCCCGTTCTTCCCGCTCTCCTCCGGCCTCTGCTTCCCTTCCATAAAGACGTGGCCTCTCCAGTGATCAGGGAACACTTATGTCACAGGCCTGTGGTTGTAAAACCTGCTCCTCTGGCTGCACCGCCTGCAATAATCACCCACAACACCATTGTGATGAATAGAAAAATACACTCCCAGACGGGAAAACACACACACACACACACCTGTCTGCTTTTGTTCACTGTTCCATGTGATCACAAAGCTAAAAGTTCAGTTTTTTTATTTAGATAAAGAAAAATACAAACAAAGAGCCGTAAAAAAAAAAGTACAATCTGTCATTAATCTGACATCAAACACTGCACATTCATGTGGAGGATTTGCAGAAGTGGAACTGTTTCTGAACTGACATGGACACCAGACCATAAAACACAGCTAATGACCTGTGAAGTCTTCCTTCTTCCATTTTACGGTATATGTTTGCACACTTTTTTTTTTTTACTTCCCCTTTTTATGTGTCCGAAAATTCCACGTTTACAATAAACCCATAAAGATGCAGTTTCCACTTGTCTTGCTCTTACTGCTGTAACGTCAGTCTGTACATGTTTGCTGTTGTTTGTTAATGGACTGATCTCAGGCTTTTTATACCACGTAGAAAATATTGAGCTCCATTATCACCAACGTTAAAATACAGTGCTGATTTATTCCCACTCCCACTTACTCTCATCAGCCTCCTCTTCCTCACATATACTTCACACGTTCACATGCACAGTTTAATCCAGCTAAGGCCGTAGTCTGACTAAGACAGGCAATCGGACAACTTGCCGAGGCCGGGCATAAATGCGGAGAAGAAAATCAGTTTATTGGTCGTGTACATCTGACTGTATCTCTCTGTAAGCTTGCAGTTTCCTATTGATCCTTATGTCACAGGAAAACAAGCTGTGAGCAGTGAGATGGACCATGCTGTGGTTCTGCTGTACATGTTTATCGTAATGCAAATTAGATGGAGCCGCGTTGTCCGAAGAAAGACGCCACCGCCGCCGTATGATTTCCACCAACAGTACTGCTGTCCGGGTCAAAGACCGGGGAGGACATATTGGTGCATGCACAGTATACAAAGTGCGACTAAGTGTACACATGCAGGAGTAATCAGACTATGAACCACATCATCTAGATATGTACCATATGTCTGGATAGATTCAGATAAGGTTCCTCGAATTATTATTATATACACTTTTTGTTTCATTTTCCTCCCAAGTGCCAACAGAGGAAGCTCACGTACCACTGGCGGTAAACATACCACACTGTGAGAACCATGGCCATGGAGGTTTTTTGCGGTTAAGGACTTCCACTTGTTGAAACCGTAGCAGGAGTTACTCAATCTCCATTTCCCGTCCCTGGCACAGACGCAGATTCACACACGACTTCTGTGCCTCTTCTGCCTGTGCGTGTGCGTGTGTGTGTGTGTGTGCGTGCGTGCGTGCGTGCGTGTGTGTGTGTGCGTATGCGCGGCTGCCGTCATCGCCCGCTGATGAATGTTGTGAAATACTGAATGGCCCCATGGTATTTGACACTCTGGTGTTTTGGGGTAATTCACATCCCGGTGCTGTTGACCAGCAGGATTTTTCGTAACGACGAGGAAGTGGAGGTTGTAGAAATACCAGGGTGTCAACGATGTCATTGATGTCATGATGATGAAGTAATTCTCCACTAATCACGCAGGAAGCTGTGCTGGTAGTGATGATGAGGTGAAAACAAAGCATTTAACTTTATATGTTAAATCAATGCTTATGTTTCACACTAATGGAGTTATATTGTATACATTTGGTACCTGCTTGTTAAAACTGCAATGCAACCTCAAGAGTTTACAGAGAGTGGTCCAAAAACAGAGAAATATAGTATTTCTATGGTGAAAAGTGGTCAAAAGGAACAGCTAGAGTGGTTTGAAATGATAGAAAGGCAACAATGACTTGCAACAGTTGCTCCACTAACCACTCGTCACAACCAAGATCGCAGAAGATCATCTCGAAATGCACGACAGGTCAAACCTTGTAAGAGATGCAGCGACAGCAGCTGACGAGCAGACCAGGTGGTGCCGCTTTATCAGGTGACCTGTGTACCTAATAAAGTGGCAGGTGTATAATTAGTCAACACGTTACCATGAAGAATCAGAGACAAATGGAGCCAACAAAGTTACAGAGGTTTTATGTGATACAGAGGAAGTATGACTATGATTTCTTAATGCTGATTTTATCTTTTTTCTGTTCCCTCTTTCGACACAGGGTTTGTACGTGTTTGCGGTTTACTTCATCATGCACAACCAGCTGCTATGGCCGACCAAAGCCAGTTACACCGTGGAGATGAACGGCCACGACTCTCCTGACTCCTCGTACCAGGGAGGAGGACCCACAACTGTAGGGGGCGACATCAGCAAATCAACTCAGAATCTCATCAGCGCCATGGAGGAGGTACGACACACACACACACACACACACACACAGATGAGGGAACTATCACAGACAAAAGATCCATACATTGAATTATTTTTGCAACCACAGCTACATATTGACTTTCTATTTCAATGCGCTGCTTTGCTCAGCCCCTGCTAAAATGTTTACTTTACTTGCATTATTCTTTAATAATAAACCAACGACAGACCAAAAAATTGCTTTACACTGCATAACACGTTGAATTTTGAGCCTTCTATATATTTTTTTAATAAAATCCAGTATAAACTAAATAAATAAATAAATAAATAAATGCATGAAGCAGGCACCCGGAAAAAAAAAAACTTGACTTTAATTAACATTTCAATGAAAATAAATGACGTTGTCCGCAAGTTCCTGTGAACAAAAGTGTAGAAACCTTCAAAAATAAGTCAATCACTGGCTGAGTAATTGAATATTAACCCTTCTGTAACCGACAGGATTCGGCATGCGTGCTTCCTAGACCGTTTGTGATATCTAGACAATTCAAAATCTATGGACTCTATAATTCAAAAACTATGGACCCTATTGTCAGCTGAGATTGGTGCAGCACCCCCCTGCAACCCTCATGTGGAGGATAAAGTCGTAGAATATGGATGGAGGGATACCAGAAAGCAGAGAAATAGAGCTTTGCGCTCCTATACTTGTCATTACGGTAGCCCTCGGAACAACCGTCCAATCACAAGACGAGATTCACCAGTACGTCACACGTTTGTAACGTCAGCTTCTCAGTACCGTATTCGGAAACGGTTGAATAACTGCCAGATATCAAAAGTGAAAGTTGTCCTCATAAGAGGGGCAATGGTCCAATCTGCTGTGGCGCCCCCTAAAGGGAGCAACTGAACGAAGATGTCAAAAAAAAACAACCTGATTAATTAACCGGCTGCTTAATTTCGCTCTTCTTCGACGTGCTATTTTATGCTCTTTTTCTTTATTTGCCCGACAGTTTTTTTGGTGACAAAATGTAAAATCTAATATAAGCATTATCACAAACTTTTCTGCCGAGTCACTGCGGGGACTTAGAAGTGGTTTGAGCCAGCGGCAGCCACCACAGGTGCATTCACACGCAACTTCTCTGTGCAGCGACCGTCCTCATGTGTCCTCCAAGACCTCAGCATCTGGTGCTGATCCTGTTATCTTGCAGCGGCTTTTGAGTCTCGGCCAAAAGTGTTGAAACAGGGACCAGTTTGGGAGAAGAAAATCTCCTCTCTTTGCTTCACGTGTTCTACCTTCTCACTACTGTCAGGGTTTTTTTTTTTTTCCTCCCTTGTCCTCATTCCCATGGTCGTGTTTGCTCATTCCTGGTCTTGCCTCACACATTTCTCACGTCAGCCAAGTGTGACTGTGCAGAGAACATTACTGCTCACACACTCACACGTCTCACACTGCAATACTTAATTTTACTACTTTATCTGTTGAGGTTTATCCGTCTAATTCATTAGTGTGGCCCAGAATAATCATTTCTCTTCCCAAGAGAGAGTCTAGAGTGTTTGTTTCTGGTGTCTAGAGTTTTCATTTTTATGCTTAAACAACACCAATGTTTACTGGAAGTGACTTCTTGGAACATTTGTGTCCTGGAGGAAAATAATAATCAAACAAAATAAGACGGTTTTAATATGGACTCATGTACTGAACATCACCAACATTCTCTGGTATCTTTTATTTACTGACGTTCTCCATAATTTAGTGTTTCATGATTTAGTAATAGGGACAGACAGACACAGCCTCACACACCGCCCTCACTAACACCCACATTAACTCCTTAACTTGTGATTTTTCTCTCCAGCACATTGCATGCAAACACACACACACACGTAAACCACTTAGTAACTCATCAGCAGCTTCATTGGTAGAGAATTCCCTATAAGGACTGAGCTACAGAGAGGAAACCCAGTCCCCCCGGATTCTTTTTGTGATCGTTGATCTCCTTCTCTACACTCTGGAGTCACGTAATCTAGTTTAAGCCATGAGGGCACAATCTGAGATTTCAGTCAAGTAAAATGAAAGCACGGCACCAAGAGCAAAACAAGTGTATAGGTGTCATATTAAAGCTGTGGTGTGTAACTTTCCAGTGTAAACATTTACATTCCAGCTATTGTCAAATGACTTCACATGATGCTGATTAATCCTCAGCTCCACTCGACTCCTTCTGTGTTTTTTCAGTATAGATCTCATGTCACCCAGAGACATCCCTGCACTGCACACAGGAAGTGTGCTTTTTTTTACTTTGAAACAGATGGCGGCAGCAGCAAGACTGCTCTAGTAAAGCAAGACAGCTGCCAACGTGTTGTAGTATGACTGAAAACACCAAGAAGGACCCACAAAATCTTCTAGATGTGGGTTCTACTGCTAAAAAAATGACCTGGACACATAAGGCCCATTTATTCTCCATTTTCCCCCATTTTTATGTCCCAGACATTATCCTCGTCACTTCCTTACATACCTACGGGCATCTTTTGCATTCGGTAGTTATTTTGGGTTACTTCTCTATTTTATGGCTGCGGTGTTGAAAGTAGAAGACAGCTGCTGCTGTTCCTTCACCCCGCAGCTCCAAGATCGCTGAATCGCAGACTTCTTTAGAAATTAAAAGACAAGATAAAACTTTTATATTTATACATACAGTACATACATACATACATGCATGCATGCATACACATAGAGGCTTTGGGTGAAAACCTCTCATGTTTCTTGTAGTTCTGGCAGCATCGTTTCCATGTTGTTAGGTTGTTTCAGAGTGAAACCTTAAACCCACTACCCTCACTCTTACCCCATGAACCTGCTGTGACCCTGTGGGTTGGCCTTAACCCTGCGGGTTGCTGGGACAGCCTGCACTCTGCTTGACCCCAACTCTTCACAGACATCATTACACAGATCTCTGTCCCTGTGTGTGTGTGTGTGTGTGTGTGTGTGTGTGTGTGTGTGTGTGTCTGTGTTCACTCACCTTAAAAGTACTTCATAATAAATTTACTATCTTTACTTTTGCTGCTTCAAAAGGGAAAAGCAGTGACATAAACTATTCAAACAACTCAGGAATGATCTTCACATCCTGTTCCATCCCAGATCCATTCAGCTTATTGTGTTTTCAGTTCATTTCCGGGGATATTTGATGTTACTTCACAATAATAATGTATTTTTATTCTTCTCTCAGGTAAAACAACTTTTGGATACTGTTCCATATTAGTTCATTTTTCAACCAGATCTTTAAATGTGAGATTATGATGTTTCATTTTGGCTCTGTGTGTGTGTGTGTGTGTGTGTCAGATATCGGCAGACTGGGAGCGGGCGTCTCTGCGGCACAGTGGTCCACACGGTGGTGGTGGTGGCGGCGGCGTGTTCAAACCCAGTCCTGTGATGGGGACGTACAGCACAGACGCAGGCTTCATCAACACCAACCTGGTCACAACAGACGAGGAGTCGCAGGAGTTTGACGACCTTATATTTGCCTTAAAAACTGGTGAGAGTCGCACCAACACAACCTTAAACCGTGTTTCACTGTGTCATTTTGATGAGATAGTTTCACGTACGACAGAAAATACAAATACTGCAACTGATGTGCTGTATGTAGAGTTTACAGCTATTAAAAACGCACTAAAACACAGCTCTACATGATTAAATTACACAACACATTAAAATATAAATGTATATACATAACAACTACAAGCTAAACTACATTACACAATAACAATTGTCAAAATGATAAATATAAAACATAATCAGCACAATAAAGTATGATAAAACTTAACTGAACTAAAACTACACTTGATAGTAAACTAAAACACAACTTAGAAATCAAATAAACCTCATATACCTAAAATAATTAAAGGATACAACTCTATTTTTCTTTTAGCCAGCACTTATTTCTGATATTAATTTGATTTTGGTTGGCAATGCCGAAAGGATTAAAGCTTTTTTTAATCTATCTATTCTTCATCATCATCCATCTTAACAACTTTTAAACATTTATTTTCATCACAGGTCTCAAACTTACAGCCCCTACCACTTCATATCAAGTTAAAATGATACTCAAAACCTGGTCTTAATGAGTCACAACCTCATTTCTGAGGAGCTGGTTAAGTTTGGGGCTGAGATTTGAATTGTGGTCAGGTTAAGATTAGGCATTAACTGGTTATGGTTAACTGCAAATCAATGGAACTCAATGCTGTGTCCTCAGGAGAATAGCAGCATAAATCTGTGTGTGTGTCGAGAGAAAGTCATTGTGCTGCTGACCTTAAATCTCCCTGCTGCCAAGCAAACCATTCTTCCTCCACCGCCACATCAATGTTTAATGAGCTGAAGGCCCAGACTATTCACTGATTTATCATCAACACACACACACACACACAATGTAAACTCTGAAGCCACTGAAAGAGACTGAAATCTTTCGCCGGAGCCTAAATTGAAAATGTTGCACGACTCGTTAAGTTTTGTCGAGCGACAGCAATCAAAAACGTTCACACAACGGGGCAATAAATGGAGCTTAAAACGAGGGTCGTGAAGCTCTTTGTGAGACGAGATTAACTCGTATGTTCTTATTGATTGTGTGGTGTTGAGGTCAAGGTGTGTGGACGTGTGTGTGTGGTAATCTAATCCAGTGGTTCGACTCAAGTACCACCTATATTGAATATTGAGTTCTTAAAGTAACACCGTTATCACCAACGTTAAGTTTTACAGTGGCGTAAACAGGTCGAGCAAAGTCAGCTAAGGACTTTTCTCAGGAGGCACATTTATTCCCAATAATATTAAGAAAAGTCAGAGTTGATTGAAAAAAAAAAATAAAAAATGAATTCACAAATTAAAAGTCAGAATTGATTAAAAAAAAGGTCAGAATTCTCAGATTAAAAGTCAGAATTCTCAGATTAAAGTCAGAATTCTCAGATTCAAATTCAGAATTCTCAGGTTAAAAGTCAGAATTGATTATTAAAAGTCAGAATTGATATTAAAAGTCAGAATTCTCAGATTAAAAATCAGAATTCTCAGATTAAAAATCAGAATTCTCAGATTAAAAGTCGTAATTCTCAGATTCAAAATCAGAATTCTCAGGTTAAAAATCAGAATTGATTATTAAAAGTCAGAATTGATTATTAAAAGTAAGAATTCTCAAATTAAAAGTCAGAATTCTCTGATTTTCGGTTATTTTCTATGCACTCTGGTCAAAATTACCATCAGAGGAAGCGTGCCACAGTTTGAGAGCCATGGATCTAATCTAACAGTGAAAGCAGTGTCACCAAACAGCAAATAACCTCAGAGGTGCAGCGAAACAATAATTCAGTCGTGAAAACTCAGCGGAGTGGAGCGGTCGTTCAGAGTGTAGCGACAACGCAACTCAACGCAGATTTAATCAAGGCAGAGCGGTCGATGTTGCCTCGAGGAGACCTAACTGTCCGGTGGACATTTGATCTCTGCTGATAAACTTTTGTTATGATTTAAACCCTCGTGGGTTCATAAGATGCCAAAAATGACTGTAGGTTCATCCAATATTTTTATTACAGTTTTCAAAACAGAACAAAATGTTCTGTTCTCTCTCTCTCTCGCACAGCAGAGCGCAGATAAAGGACATTTCACTCAAAAAAAAGTACATCCCTTATGTGGTCATTCACTGGACCGTACAACACAAACATGACATTCATCCTCTGCTGTTCTTTACAACTCACATGGCTGTTCTCCCCTTTCACACTTTCCCTGCTGTGGTGAACTCTGACCTTTTCACACAGACTCCATAACCTGGTTTTTAATCTCCGCCCGGTCAGTAAGCAGTAAAGATAATAGCATCATCAGAATTACATAACCCTGTGATGGGGTCACTAAGTCGGCCTGTAATGACTGTCTTTACACTTCATTTGATAGTGAACCATTGACACACACACACGGTGGATCAGTGGTGCGCTGTGGGTCAACTCTGCAGTGAACAACTGAGGGCTGAACATTAACATGTTTTACTGTCATTGTGTACCCGTGTGTCTCGACGCTCCTGTGATTATTTCACCAGCTCTTGCTCCACTGATTTTCAAAGAAAACATCTTTGTCTCCAGTGTTTAGTCATTTTACTCTTAAAAGTTAATTATTACAGTACAAAAATGATTGCAGTTAAAAAGTAACAATCTTACATCACAGTACTTTACTGATAACAGGATTTTTATAGTCGAGAGCTAATTTAAAGATAATTACTTTACCATCATTGGAACAGGCTGAATACTTGAAGCTCCATTATCAATATCACACACTGTCCTGTAGATAACGAGGTCATAAATACAAAGCACACACAGCAAACTCATCTACAGTAAACTATAAAACAGAGTTTACAGTTAAAAATGTGTGGTTGTGCTTTAAAAATGTCCAAATCTATTGCTACTCTCTGCAAAACAAGTGATTTGTTAAACAAGACGTGTTTGCACAGACTGTTACTGTTCACTTATTGTGCTCAGACCTGGGGGAAATACCTACAAATCAAAATATAGAGCCTATAATTAAACTTCTGTTAGAAAAATGCTCTGAGAATCATTAATAAGTTTTGGTGCCTTGAACCAACAAATACAAAGGTCCTCTCTTCAAAATGTTGTGTGAGCAGAAGCCGTCCAGGCTTTAATCAAAAATCAAAATCATATTTTTTGTTACCAACAGGGGGTGCTTTTTTTAAAAAAAAAGTGTAGTATTTTCACATAATCCTCTTCTGGAGGGGAAATATAATTAATTATAAAGTTTGAAGTTTGGTTCAGATTGTTAGAAAGTTTGGTTCAGATTGGACATTCTATTGCAAAGTTATAACAGTTTTGTTTGGGTGTTTTCGCAAAAAATCCGACTCTGCATAGTTGCCATGGTAACACAGGTTAACACAGTTTATGATACGTCATGACATTCATCGGATATAATCTACAATGTGATTTTTTTATTTTTTTTTGTGATTTCACCAATTTTGAGTTGGATTATGATCATTCCCGTTAGAGCAGTGTTCGGCATTGTGAAACATATTTTCTGTTACCGTTTTAAAACTTAATAACATTGTACATTTTATTAGCGGCATATATTCGTTGCTCTGACTGAACCATGAGGCTTTTCATGTCTGTTTCAGGAACCGGCCTTAACGTCAGCGATAACGAGTCCATTCCTGGAAGCCACGACGGAGGGAGTGTCACCAACTCCCAGATCGTGGAGCTGCGACGAATTCCAATCGCAGACACTCATCTCTGACCTTTTCACCTCACACACACACACACATCCTGAAAGACAAAAAAAAAATTACTGTCCAGTATTTTTTATAATGTAAAAAGCTTTTGCACTAAAATCCACCCCCCTTTTTTAATTTTCATATAGATGTTTGATACTGTATGTTATTTTTACTGTACTGTTTTTATATATGTATGTACATGTATGTATAATCCTATACATAAATGTTTGACTAAATTAATTTTTTTCAAAAGTCCTTGATGGAGTTGTTTTGTGAATGTAGAGACTTTAGATGACGATAAAACCAGATGTGCCCCCTTTAGCACAAATCCTGCTGCTGGAGGATGGAGAATGTGTAACATTGTTAATAAATAATTTGCGATATATTTACGTATGGATGTGCTGATTGTATTTTTTACGGCTCGTGACGAGTCAGATTTGATCCAAGAGGGACAGAGGGAGGGTTTGTCTCTCGGACGGTTATGTAAGTGGAGTCAAAGGTCACGCGCTCACCAGAGCTGGTTTGAGTTTTTGATGACTTGGGTTTCACAACCTAGTGAAACCAGGAGATGCTGGACTGCTCTGGTGTCTGCACAGAGCAATAAATCAGTCTGAAGTCTTGAAGTGCTTTAAAAGTTCAATCAGTCGTGCTGAATCTGTTTTACGTCAGCTTGCGCCACATTTACGTTGGTCAGTCTTTTTTTTCTTTTAAAAAAAACACTGATGCATTTGTTTTTTTATCAGCTTCGGTTTAAATCGGTGGAAACACAAGACCTGATTCTTTGTCTGCTTCATTTTTGGTTTCAACACATTTCCAGAGGAACAATATGACGCACGTTGATCTTTTCTGGTTTGAAACCTGATGTGTTTTAAGCATGTGCAAAAGTGCGGCTTCTCGTTATTGCTACGGCTGTGGAATAACTACTAAAACAAAATCTGACATGAAAACGTTTGTGTGTTTGTGAGAAAAATACCTGCAAAAAATGTGTATTTATCTTATTTTGTAATAATAACTACTGAAAATTTAAATTAAAATTCCCAAAGAGAGTTCAATATTCCTTACTTCGTCAGTTGGATCAATGGAAAGACTGACTGAAAAGAGGAAGTAAAATACACAAAAATAACCACCATTACATTAAAATCCTTGACTTTTACACTACATGATACCAGAAGAAGGTAATGTGTACAATAAATATAGAGAGGTATATATATAAAAAGAGGCATGAACACTCTCTTCTTCTCTGTGTGTGGACATAAAGGTAATTCCTCCCCTTTCATCTCTGACAGCAGCTTTGAACCTCTCAGAATCCATTGTCTGCTTGACCTCTTGCACTGACCATTAACCTCTGCCCTCCATCCGCTCGACTCCTGAACTTGGTGAGTGGCTGCGTGAGAGGATTTGACTTTTCCTGCTTGAGCAAGATTATAAAGTTTGCCAGACAAGGCCAGTCTTGTCTAGTTTTTAGCCTGTTTTAAATTTGGGCCATGGTGATTTAAATAAAAAAAAAAGACTAGTTATCCATATCCAGAGTATTTATCAATAACATGAAACATTTCACCTTTACCAGCTAGCTGGGCAGCCTAGCTTGGAGGGCTAGCAGAATTAGCTAACATTAGCTAGTGCATTTGTTTTTACCGCTAGCATAAGACATTCCTTTTATATCTTTATGGTTCCTTTTATTTCCAAACTAAAGAAGGTGAATGATTTGATTTGTATGTCAATTCAATTTTTGTTCTTTATGTGCAAAATAAATAAACTAAACTAAAAAAAAAAAGCCAGCTGGTCTTAAAAAGGCATACATTGGCAAACAGTGTTGAGACTGGTGAGTTAGCTTAGCGGAGGCTAATCCAACACTCCGAGCCACACATGAACCATGGTTCCCTGACACTTGTCTGTTATTTAAGATAAGCTTAAAAAACTCCAGCCTTGGTTGTTAAACTACTTTATTATACCGGAACAAAACAGATGCCATACGAGACGCGAACATTGCAAAGGAAGTTGAGAAGCAGAGCAGAGCTTGTGAGCACAATTTTGACTGTTCAATCACCAGAAGAACTTCCTCCCCACTGGCTAATGTCGCTCCCTCCTGCAGGTGTTTCAAGGTAATTCAATTACCATTTCTTTGACACATGAATAGTTTAGAAGTGCACAACTTCCCCAGCTCACAAGTTAGAGAGAAGTCGCGTCGCGTAGTCCAGAATATTCTTTACAAAAGTCTTTGGCTGAGAGGAAACTTTATCTCAGTGTTGGATATTGGAGATGTTGTTCAGACACTGAAAATAAACTTAAACAAACCTTCTATTTTTTGAGCCTCCTCTGTTTCAATGATTGAAGAGCACATTTTAGATTTTTAGTATTTACTCTTTCCTCTTGGTTTTACAAAGAAAAAAACAAAGACGTCATTATTCATTCAACAAGGTAACTCTCCCCCCGCTTAATGACTACACCCTTCTCAGTCTATACTCTCCTGCTCCTAATGAGCTCGTAATAGTGCGGCACAAACTTTTGATTGTCATCTAACATTTCCAGGGAGGTTTTTAATTGTTCACCTCTTTATAAAAAGACCGGTAAAGACACAAACATTCACTTTTTATACGTTATCGTCGGCTGCCGTCACGACATCAGTACAACCTCCCATTATAGTCTCATATTCCACCTCTGCGTCCATTAGCGTGAACTGTATTGCGTGTATGTATTATGTCATCATCGTTAATGAGGCGCGGTGAGCGCGAGGCGGAAACACTCGCTGACCTTTGGTCAGATGTGCTGATAAGTGTGGAGTATAATATGCTGACAGCTAGTTACCGCAGTGCACTTGTCATTTTTAACTAACCCCACGTACTAGTTATGTAATTGCTTTGATTATTTTATTTACTTATGTAATCGGTCTTTAAAACAGTAATAAAACTCATTGAGATTAAAATGATCTTTTGCAAGAGACAAGCAGTTGTAAATATAGTCTGTGTGACAGCTATTCAAACATGCAGCATACAGAATACAATATAAAATCACAAAACCAGATAATTTTGAATAAAATGAATATATAAAATCTCATAACCAGATCATTTTAAATAAAATTAATATAAAGTGCATTCAGGCAAAACATTTACAGTCGTACAAGTGATTTAAAAACACCTTCAAAATGTCCGATGAGACCAGATCCTTCAATTTAATTCAATAAGATCCAAAGAAAAGAGAAGACGGATGCTTAGTGCAAATTAAATTATAATTAAACAAACAGCTTTTTGAAACTCCTGTTTCTTCCATAACATACGTTTACTCAATTACAGAATTTAGAATTTAGAACCATGTAAGGTTTAAAAGTTGTTAATTCATAAAATACTTTGAAATGTATTTATTATTCACATGCTATTTGCACGTTGAGTCATGTGACAGCTAGAAGCAGGAAGTGGTGTTCGTTGCTGTGATTTATAAAGTGAGGTGAACAGTAGGTTCTCCATTGTCCATCCTGCTGTCTTTATTTAAATAATTCTTCTTTAACTGTCATCAATAACTGCTGCAAAACACCACAATAAATAAGAATCATGTGATATTGTAGCAGGAAGAGGAAAATAAGGAAAATGGCTGAACAGGCCTCTTTTTTTCACCTGAACAGGAAGTGAATGGGAGGGGCAATGATAAATCAATCACACCTGTGAGTGATCTAAGGAGGGAAATGAGGATGGAAAAATTAGGAAATAATCTCAAATGTCATTAAGTTTTTGGATTCATGTAAATAAAACAAAAACAAGAAATCAAACAACAAAAGCAACGTAAACAAAAACAAGGCCCCGGAGAAACAAGATGATCCTGAAGCAGGAACAACTGAAGCTGGTTCTACTCTGACCTGTTTGGATTCAGTGACAACACAACTAACAGATAAGTCCAACTTTTTCTGAAACTCTCCTGGCTCCTGACCTCAACAGAATTGTAGTTGCAGTAGTTGTTTCCTCCTTTATTTAACATTTGTCGTTTGCTGTAACTATAAGTGAAGCCTAACAACCACACATGTGACAGTTGGAGGTCGCTATTGCTTGCGTAATCTGACAAAAAAACTGATGTGATCTGATATTTTTGTGGTTTCTCAGCGAATATTGATTTTGAGTTGTTTCTGTTTATTGAATTGGGTTTGTTGACGGACATTTGTTATGTGTTTGGTTGTTGATCTCTGAAGAGAAGAACATGTTTGGGGGGGTTGTAGCGTAGAAGTAATGCGATTATCTCTCTAATTCATTCATTTCCGACTCTTGTCCTGTCTGATGCTTTCAAAAAACGGCTGAACCGCCACTCGTACAGGCCATGTGGATTAAATGCTCATATTATCGCCCCATTTGGACAGGATTAGTTTTGCATGGTGAGAGTAAAGCAATTGTTACCAGAGTTTCTATGTGATTTTAGTCCAGTCTGAATGTGCCATGTCAGCAATCATTACCGCACGATGTCAGTAACGATTACGGCGACTTTTACCTTGAGTAAAAAGGTCTGGAAAAATGACCCCAGGTGCCACTGATGTCGTGCGAATAGACCAGCAGTAATGTGCGTAAATGTTGTGTCATATCCAGGTAGTTTTCCACAGATTTTCAAGCTTGAGGTGCTTGAAGAAGTTTTGCACAAGTCGGTGCACAAGTGTTTTCTGTGCTATGTTGATGCTTGTCTGCACTTGTGATATCAGGATGCAACGTCATATACACACAACAACAGGAGGTGACGGTAAAAACTCCCACTCGTGATAGTGTTACTGAGATGTCTTATCCCGTGTGAATTGGCCATTAATATTACAGATGTCCTGTCTTAAAAAAATCACATTACTCCACCTACACATGTAAAACTAATCCGGTCTGAAAAGTGTTTATGACTCAACACAACTCGCTCTCTTGTGAAGCCTCAACATCCTTGATTCCGGACTGTCAGACTAAATAAAGAAGGGGACAGGATGAGGAAAAGGGCACATCCTCCCTGCAGTTATGTCCTATTTAAGGAACAATCCGTGATGCATATCCCTCCCTTAACAGTTCACCTGTCTTTGTTCATAAAGTTATGACTGGGATGGTTTTGTGTTAAAGTGAAAGCTTATGATATGAAGTTACACCACCAAACAATAACTAGTGGCTCTGTGGTTATGGACACTCAAAGTGACGTGTGACAACAGCCGTCTCCACGGGTTACATCGTTCTTTTAATTCAATGGGAAAGGGCGTGAACTTCTGAAACACGATAATGTCACCTGTTCACTGTTTCCTGTCGCTCTTTTCTCAGAAACCTAATGTAACGTAAGACAACCTGTCTCTATTTTGTTGTCAGGCTCTGAGTTAATGCACAGCTTGAAATGAACAAGTCAAACCTTTTTAATGGAACATTACAACAGACTGACCCAGATCCACGCGCACAATAAAGCCGAGCTTTCTCAGCCGCTCAGTGAGTGAGTGAGGGATCTTTAGTGGTGGTGGTGCTCTAGGATGAATAGAAGACGTCAGAGAAATAATTACCTTGATGTCCTTGTCCTTGTTAACCTTTCCTGTTTACATTTCCTTAAAATAATCTGTGTTTGCTCGTGATTCTTCCTTCCTGTGGAAACGTATCTCATTACATGTACTGCATTTATCACTGTAAACACTGGTATCAGTGTGTTCACAGGGGTGTAACAGGGTAGGATATCAACTTTCTTTAGCCCTTTTAAAATATGTTTTAGGGTATTTTAGTCCACGTCCAATGGAATATTTCTCAGATTTTGGAACAGGAAGTGAGCAGCAGCTCATGATCTTGCTGCTCCACAACCTCTTTAAATTAGGTCTTATATTATTGTTTTGATTGAGAGAGTGACCCCTAGTGACAGAAATTACATACGTAAAATGCATATAAAACAGTCGCAATTCAAATGGTGATGCAGTGGTTAGCATTGTTACCTCACAGCAAGAAGGTTCAGATCCTGGTTCAATTGAGGGCCGTTTTTTTGTCAGGTTAAATTTTCTCCCCGCATGCAGGGTGGATTTTCTCCGAGTACATTAAAAGTTAGCGTTATCTGTTTGATTAAGCATTAAAAGGCCTCTTTCATGCTCTTTTTAAAAACAGTTATATTTCTGTCCCAAGCCCCTGAAAGTTACCTACCCTGCGGCATAAATACAATATTTAAAGACTTTCTTACAGGTTCAACATGCAAATTGGACATCAGTGGAGTTAGAAATTAAGGAATAACATTCACTCACATTACTGTAATTAGTTTTTTTTTTGTATACTTATATGAAGCTTTACTTCTCTACATTTCAAGTCGCATCTGTTACTAAGTAAAATAAAAGGTAAATCAAAATAACTTGTGGGATGGTCTGCACTGACATGGCACATTGTGCCTCCTTAAATGTCATGCTTTTATTTTGTTACTGACAGTTGGCATGCGGCATTGAGAGTCAGAATGTTAGACTCGGGTAACGAGGACGCTGGCCGTGCGTCACGCAGTAGTCGGTCAGCATATCTCACTCACCTAACAGATAACAGCTCTTTTCTTGTCATACTCGGAGGAAACTGCCGAGCAAGCACCGCTGTTAAAAATCCATGACCTTTAGAACCAAGTCAAGTTCAGGTACCAACTCATTTAGTGCTGCTCGTACGCATTTGTGAATCTCCGTATTACGCACATGGCACTTGGGTCTCTCACTACATTCCCCTTGTTCCCGTCAGTGCTCCCTCAAACACGCCACAGGGTGTGAAGAAGCAAAACTGGGACATAAAGTCAACAGATGCTTCTTTCGTGTGTGCAGAGCTGGATCAGGTGAGGTGAGAGGTGTGGCTCAGAACTCGGGGTGGATTGAAAGGTATCGTCCCCTCTGTTCTCAGAAAACTTCTGGAATCACCTCAGTTCTGTATCTTCAGTCTGGCACTTTACCTATGTATATTTTGCACTAGTTTTCACAGTGTTTACTATTTTATGTGGGGCCACACGGTTGGTGTAGTGGTTAGCACTCTTGTCTTTGGTCCAAAAACATGCAGTTTTTGGGAATTAGGCAACATTGGATACTCTAGATTGACCGTAGGTGTGAGAGTGAGAGTGGCAGCAGGCATACAGTGTTACTCCAGGGTATAAAATGCTGTGTTGGTAATGGTAAAGTCCTGGGTCAGGCTTGTGTTTTGACTGAGAAATACATATAAAAGAAATACAAATATATACTTAGGTTATTAGGAAAGGAAATTGTGGCTTTACTTTCCTGAGTCTGATGTCAGCAGAAAGTCCTCAGTAGGTGTCAATTTCACTGCTTTATGTTGTATGTTTTTATTATTGGGTGATTAGATGGACAATTTGGACGCATGTAAGAGCAGGTAGCACTTTATTATAGGGAGCTTAATAATAGATTTACAAGTTCAAATGCATCATAAAATCTTTGTAGGTCAACGATGGCATCTTTGCAGATAACGGCTTGTTTTACCACCTGTCAACACAGCAGCAGCAGCCTGATTTATCAGGTCACTGATACGAAAAAGTACAAAACAAATATGATGTATGTTATTGTGTGACTTTTACTCTATTACAGCAATGCAGTAAATGTTCAAATTCAAAAATAAGACACAGTCGTTCATACATTGGAGGTGTTGCTCAGGCTGAAGTGCACTTTAGTTTAGTCTGGGTTTTTTAAATCACACAGGTAATATCATTTAAATTATTACATTATTTTGTTTTTACATACATATATTTGTCTGTGTCATGTTTCCGGCTGTGTCTGACCGTCTCACGGTTCACATCACATGGATTTTAATTGAAATCAAATGCTCGTGATTCCTTTCCGTCACTCAGTTTCAGCTTAATTAAAATTGTTGTGATGCACTTGAGCAGTCGGATGTCGGTCGTACTTTCCAGCAGTCAAACATCCGCTCACTTTTTTTTTATATATATATTTGAAGCTGCTGACAGCCCGCTCAGATAACACGACCTTTGCACTCTTTCCGTCCACCGACTCCAAAGGTCGGGCAGTTTTTCCAGAGAGCCTCAAGGATAGTTGCATCTGCAAGCAAACTGCTCGTCTTCAGTTCCAGTCTTGGAAGTCCTAGATCAATATCATGCGTGCTGAAATGACGCGTGCAGCAGAGGAGGAATGAGGAGAAGATAGAAGGAGAGATAAACAAGGCAGACTTTTTCCAGTTGGGACTTTGATGCCTCTTGTTGTGACTCTGTGCAGGCCTTACTGTGTTGTGGCTGCTCTGTGATACATGATTCTGCAAAATGAAAGACAAGACCTTTCATGGAGGCTTTGCCAACATGGCTGATGATCATTGGTTGGTGTGTGTGTGTGTGGGTGGGGGCGTAAATGCTGGGTTGGACGTGGCCAACAGGCGTAAACATATCATGTCTGCGAACGACACACGGTCTGGTTCTCACTATGCTGTCTGACTGGCACAGAAACTAGACCACCCCCCCCGGCATGTGCCTGCTTGTGCTTATGTGTGTGTAATTTAATGTATCGCCATATGTTTGTTTGTCCACATGCATGTTAATGTGTTTACCCGCCGCCCTCAGCGCCCTCATGGCATTACCCGTGCATGGTTTTCAAGTGCTTGAAAGTTGACACCAGGGCTTTAGCCTCCACTTTGCCCTCTATATAAATATATATGTGGATGTTTTCAACCCCCGCAGCTTGAAATCATGTTTTTTTTTGGGAAGCCCACACTGTTCTGGGGTCAACAAACCAGCAGTGAGATCTGGATCCTGTTGAGACACACTTTTATTCCTAGTATCCATGTGTTATAATGCGTTTTGTTTGCTTGTCACACATAAAGAGCTGTTACAACTCTTGTGTGTGTGTGTGTGTGTGTGGGGAGGGCACTGCTCAGCAGGCTCAGACCAGTTCTTACTTGCGTCTGCTGTGACAGAGCGATCTGCCCCTCTGTCGTCTTCTGCCTCGTTCAGCTGTTTCTCATCTAGGGCTGCATGTTCTAAGGAATACGTACCACATGCAATTCTGTTGAATATTGTGATGTCTTTATATGACATGCGATACATAAAAAAGTATATTGTGTTTATCTCTGTCTTCTTTGGGTTTGCTGCTGACAGAGCCAGAGAGAAAGAGAAAGAGAAAGACGAATCCCTGCAGACGCTGATAAAACTGCATTATTTCCATTCCAGCAACATGGATGTATTTATAGAATAGAAGAGAAAGCCTTTATTGCCATTGTACAGGAACAGTAAATGCTTCTGGTACAGGAAATTGCAGAGGCCTCACCTAAGGTGACATAATATGCAGTAAAAATAAATACAATGTGATAAAATCTACCAAACTTAAAAATAACATTAAGTCAAGTTACTATTAGCTACAGTACTGGTGTATCTGAAAGTGTAAATATGTGCATGAAAGGTATAAACATTGACTGACGACTGTTAATCACCTTTATTCCACTTTTTGCCCCACTTAAAATCGTATTCTGACAAAACTAAAAATATCCTTTCCCACCTCTTGTTAAAACAGATGATTAAACATCTGTAAATGTAATAATTTAAATCCCATTGTAATGTTTTTTTTGTTGCTTTCTTTCAACATTGTGGAGCTCCAGTTCCCAGTAATGATGTGTGCAGGCCGACATCGTGGCGGCATGACATAGTGTTGAAACTCACCACCAAATTCAAAAAAAGAAGAAGAAGGACACAACACAGGAGTCACTGTTGCACTCTGATGTTCTGTATGTTAAGTAAGAAATACACACATGTAGCCTTTGAACAAGCCTTTAACAACTAAGCCTCAAAATGTCCATCTGGACTTTTTTGCTTATTTTAACCATAAAAGGGCCAGAACTTTCAATATCTGGCAGTTATTTACAATATACTGCATGTTTAAATAGTGTATTAACAATTTAAAATGAAGAAAAACAAAGTGTTATTTCGAAAAAAAACACCATAGTTAAAAACACCAATTAGAAATTTGAACAGTGTAAAACATATTTAAAATAACCTTTTTGTTTGAGTCTGTCTCAATGTGCTTCCTGTAATTATCATAATAATTATATATTGATTTTGACTTGCAACTTCTCAGCTTTTAGACACTGTTGGAATTGTTCCGATAGCACAAACCATCGCGTAATAACAGTGACACAAAGTGCGCTTGCGCAAACGCGTCATCGTCGATATGCTCAGTGTTAAAGGGTTAATATCTACTTTAGGCAAGGGCCTTGCTTTACAGAGGCAGCCATCTTGTAACGCCATGTTTCTACAGAACAAACCAGCCAGAGTGTGCGTTTTACATTTAAACAAAAAAAGAATGCAGAGGCCACTGTAGTTGAGGAGTCAAATCTGCAGTTTCACCATCAGCTGTCACTTTATAACACACTGGACCTTAAAAGTAAATAGGAATAAATAGCCCTGTCAGTCAAATGTATGAATGTTGTTTGTGTGGAGAGTTAAAGCACTTCCTGACCTCAGTGCTAAGGATGCACTCTATAAATACACCAACCTAAGCACAATAAGTGGAAATGTGGGCTACCGTGCACGACAGATATCACTTACTGTAGTTCTGTTCGCGTTAACAGACACGCTCGCCAGATAACAGGCCGCTGGAAATGGAGGAAGGGAGTCGGGGAGAAGGTGGATGTAGAGGAGCAATACAGAGGGAAATCAGCGGTGACCTCCGTGGAGAGAAGTGTGACCTTTCCACAGGAAGTGACACATCAGAGAGAGAAACTCAGCAGGTCACACTGGTTCATGTTCTGTGTGGGTGTGTGTGTGTGTGTGTTCAACCAGACTCCGCTGGTTTGATCCAGTGCTTCATCTACAGCAGCAGCAGCTTCGCGTGAGGCTGAGACAGCGTAACCAGTCCAATCAGGCTCTGACGGAACACGGGGACAATGTCGGTTATTGTTGCGCGGCGCGTCCGTGATGATATGTCAGACTGAAGGCAGTCGGGTCAGCGCCCTGAAGGTTGGTGCTGGGGAAGCTGGCCCGACCAGAGACGGAACAATTGTCTCACTGTGCGGAGTAAAAAGAGGCTTCTGATGAGTGAAATCTTCATTTAACTGTAACTCTCTTCAACATCCCCATGATTTCCCCTCAGCCACATGCTCTGACTGAGCGTCAGACATCCGTAATGAAGCTGTGGGGCATTTTGTCTGTTGTTATTGTTGACGTTATTACTTTTCATCTGAAAACGGGCTCGGTCAACTCTGGACTTCTATTTACCATTTACTCAGTGTTTGACAAACTGTGGTCAGTCCTGCCGCAAATCTTTAGAATCAGAATGGATCGAGGAGTCACATGTGTTTGTGTAACTCTCTTGAAATGACCCAGAGTACGTCTGAATGTGCCTCCATAGGTGGCGCTGTATTTCTCTATAAGCTAGCAATAGTTAGAAAATATTTAAAGTATTCCACCCATAGTGGTGCTTCAGTATTGCATATTGGATTTGGTTTGTTGTTTCTGGTGTTCTGAAAGCCTATCAGACCTGACTGAGGGAGCGTTTGTGTGTATACAGCAGCAGTGCAGGGGTGGGTAGTTTCACACTGGTGCGTCTCCCACTCGTATTGCCACTGTCAATTGTACCTTTACAACTTTAATATCTTTCCTAGAAGCTGTTGTTCAGAGTCAATGTGGCTCACGCTGCATGCTTCACAGGTCATACTGTTTACAGTCGCCCACCTGTTGTTGCTTATCGGCGGTCGTGTGGCACCACAGAGGGAGACGTGTGCAGGCTCTGCTCATAGTAGCTCCACTGTTTGCTGAGTGGGTGTTGTAAGGTGCTCCTGACACAACCTGGAATGTGTTTGTGTTGAGGTCAGAAGGTAGAGGATGAGATATTTAGTACATTAGCGTGATTATTGTTATGGTGTTTTATGTGAAAGGTACAGTGTGTAAATGGTGGAGTTTCATGTTGCAGATGAATATTCATTCCTAACCTCTCGCTTCTCTTTCAAGTGTGTTGTTGTGTCTTCATTTAACACCAAAATGCGAGATTCTGGGTTAATGAAAAACAACTATTCATCTGTCTCCACCACTCTAGCACTGCTCTTTCCCCCCATATTTCCTTTCACCCCAATCGGTCGAGGCAGATGCTGCACATCTCTGCGTCTGGAATGCTGACAATTTCAACGTTTTCCGCTTTGCGTTTGCACACGCCATTAGCGTCACTGGATAATTTCCTCACACGACTACTTGCCTACATTACTACATTCATGGTTAAGTTGTAATGAGATTCATTGTGGGCAAATGTAGCAAATTTTTACGACAAAAAAAATCCTCATGAACAGAATGTATATAATATTACTTGTATGCTGACTGAGGGAGCATTTGTGTGTATACAGCAGCAGAGCAGGGGCAAGAAAATTGTTATCCCATGGAACTGCTGTTTGCTGCTGTCTCACTTAATTAATGCTTAATTTTGCTGTTGCCTCCGTCTGTCTTGGCAGTAATCAAACCACTTCCTGTGTGCAGCGTCAGTGGGCGACACAAGATCTAAACACAGAGAGAGTCCCGAGGAACTAATCGGCACTGTGTGAACTCAATAGTTTGAACGTAACAGTCATTGGTTTATGTTTAAATGTGACACACTACTGTTTTAATAATGATAATAATTTCAATAATATTGAGCAATGAGTTCCTCATCCAGGAGCTGAGGGTAGGTGAAGCTGAGCACATGGCGAGCAGAGACTGCTGACATGTGTCACACATTCCTGCGTGTCAGACGCACGGCCAGCGATGATGAGTGAGGCCGTTTGCAGCAGCTCGCTGCAGCAGCTCTCCTCATTTGGAGGGAAAAGAGAGTCGCTGCCAAAACCTGACTCAGTTTGATGAAATGAGAGAGGCCTTTTAGTGCCTTTTCTCTCTCTCTCTCTCTTTCACTGGGCAGTCGCCCAAAATGATTAAAATGAGTCACAGAACTGGAGTAGACTGGACTGGACTGCCCTTGTCCTAAAATGACTCTTAGTGTGTGCGTAGAACATAGTCTCAGCGCTTTGGGACAGAGGGGGAGCGTATCACTGAGCCTGGTTTTATTTTTTACACATAAAATAAGAAAACTAAAATGTACAGCTTTCTATAGAAGTCAGATTCCTTGACTGTAAAGAACAAGCACACTTCAGATTTGTACCACGTGGAAGGCAAACACTGAGTTGTTGGAGTAGGAAGCAGCATGGGTGGACACAAAGTGAGGGTGCGGTCCGTCCCCTTTTTCCTATTGGCTGAATTCTGTCAGCTGAAAACTTTATCCACTGCCCAGAGACGGGACCTGCATGACTCAGTGGTGCGACAGTAGAAGAAGAAGAAGTAGAAGGGACAGAAAGTGAGACGAACAAAACACAAAGTAGGAGCAGCTGCAGGTGAAACTGAAATGTAGAGAGAAGTTGAACAGCTGGGGAAACACGGGAGAGAACAATGGACACAAGTAATCGCAATAAAAGCCTGATAAAAATATGTCAACATGTACACGCACCGCAATAGGATCATTTCATTTTGCGTCCATGTAAACGATGGAATTGTAAATTCAAATTGGAAACAAATCTTTTGGGCGTGAAGACATTTTGAACATGTAAACGTGGCCGTACTGACATCACGAGTTCACCATGTTCCATTTGAGAAATGGGGGGAAAACAACAAGGAGGCAAACGTGTCTCCGGCTAGCCATCGTTAGCCACTGTTAGCAATAACAGTTGATAGCAAATGATTTAACATTTGATTTAATGGTAAAGTTAGAAAAGGACAAAGGGGGAAAACATACCTAATAATATCTATACCTGTAGAGTTTTGATATCCATAGACGTTTATAAACCGCTCTCTCTCCGTGCACCAAACCCCATAGAGAAAATCAGTGATTTTACAGTAGTTTTTAATCCACTGCTTCCTCTATCAGTGAGTCCAAAAGTGTTATCATGCGACTTTGGTGTTTGAAATCATTAGTTTGACTGTAGCCACATGACATAGTCTTATAAAATGAGGCAGTCGTCGACCAGCGGCTCCTGTTTCACCCCCATGAGCTAAAAATGTTCATTTTCTCTGTGGACTTTTGTGTAGGAGGGTGAGTTTGAGTTTCCAAGGAAAGGTTGTCGTCGAGGCTAAGAGAGAGTAAGATAAAGTGAAATTGATTATGATTATGTGAGCCATTTGTTAAGTGGCTAAAATTAGTTTTCCCTTCTGTCGCTGCTGGCAGCCATGTTTGCAGCGAGTGCAGAGCGAGTGTCCGGGATCCAGCTTGGTACACAGAAATGAGGATGAGCATAGTCAGCGAAATGAGTGTTGGTTTCGTTTCAATACCTTATACAAACCAGTGGCTTATGTTAGTACATCTAAACAGCAATGCTTTTGAATATGGTGACACAAACAGTGTTATTAGTAAGTTGTTGTCGTACTTTGGCTGTTGTGTAACACCGATGTCACAGAGCCAAGTGAAAGCCCATCGACATTTCAGCAGCTCTCACTTTGTTATTATTAATATCCTTCATGGCTTTCATCAAACTGTCATTTGGACACAAGTGAAAATGTTGCCAGGGGACAGTGTGTGTGTGTGTGTGTGTGTGCTTCTGTGTGGCTCTTTATGTGTGTTGTTTCCTTGTGTAGCCACCTGGCCATTCCAAACCATTCTGAGGGATTCAGACAGGCGGCGTTGTTTACAAGTCAGTGTAACACAGGGCAGGTGCATACGCTCATGCCCACTGTGTCCAGTCCACACCAGACCAGACAGAACCCGGAGCATGGCCTGGAGTCTCAGGATGTCTGGCAACTACTTTAAGAGACAGGGAATTTAAGTCTTGCTGGGATGGAGATTTGTTACACATGAGATGGTGATAAAAATGCTGGATTAGAGAAGAATGTTCTTATCTGGAGCTGGATAATAACACAAATCTTGTAGTTTTTAACTTTTAAACATAAACAAATGTCTGTGACATTCAAACGATTGTCATATGAGTTCAAACGACCCTCTCTGTTATTCTCTGTATACGTCTTGTGTTGCCCGGCAACATTCCCGCCCTGCGCGAGGGGGGAAATAATTTGTCTTGTGTCCCTGTGCTGCCGCCACTGTATACACCCAAATACACGAATGTGGGAGTCTCGTCGCTGGATGGAGGAGATAATGTCACATTTAAAGTTGGAAAAGATAAACTAGGATATATATATACTGCTCTGTCTACAAATTCTGACAAATATGGCAACCTTTAGGACTTAGAGATTGTATAACATGAGTACAACTCTGTGCTGTATTTTAACGAGTTCAATGTTTTCTCAGGTACTTTTGTATAAAAAGTTTGGGAACCACTGCTTTAGGGCAAAGGTAGATGTTTACTTCAGATAGAACACAAACATCATCCCACTGCAATGTGGACTTTTATCAACTTCTTACTGATCAAGTTCCTGCTGCTCATTTATAGATGAATCAGCCACAAACGTGCACGTTTTATGACTTCTACTGATGATAAAGAGTGTTAATGTCTTGACAGCACAACAGCAAATCTAAAGGTTACGTTCAAGTATAAACTCAAAGTAGAACAAAATGAATTCTGCCTCAAGCCCATCACTGTGGATTCCTGGAAACATTTACTCAGTGCAGTAAAGTAAGCATGCATGTACACAGGCTTCAGGTATGTGTTTGAAAGGTGACCTGCAGTGTTTGCACAAGAGATAAGGAGACATTATGGGATTTACTTTTCACTTTTGCTTTTGCTGCAGCTTCGTAGTGAAACCTTTCAACAACTAACACACGAACCAAACCTCTTCTAAGTCTTTGTAATCACATGAGTTTGTGCCCGACTGAAACTGCATTGTACAACTTGGCCTATTTTACTTTCTGGATAAGGCCACCATGCTATTTTGGAAGTCAGTAGGCTATCGCCCAGAGGGTGTTGGAAAGAGATCTGGGTTAGAGAAGAAAAGGTCATGTGACGTCTGGAAACTACTGCGTGCACAACACTGATGATGGAAACCATGTTAATTGGGCACAAAGAGCAAACTGTAAACCTCACAGTGTTGTTGAAGTTCAGGAATAAAGTTTTAAAAAAGTGACAATAATCAAGCCTCGTTATAAACACTGAAATATCTGCATCTATGTGTTAATTTTCCTATAGGGAACTTCCCCGAGGGATGATTAAGTAAAGTTTCTATTTAATCTATTATCTAAGACAAAGTTTTTAAATAGGAACACAATTCTGACTGAACCAGACTCAGAAAAGTGCAGCCATAACAAATGAGGGTATACAAAAATTGTGTCAGCTCTGGATCCTGCAGCCCTGGTTACAGGCACCTGCAGAACAAATATAGAAACACGTATCTATTTAGACAACTGTTAAATGAGCCGACACAATGCTGATTAATAAAGCCATCAGCTCCACAGGACTCTGTCTCTGAGTTTCTCACTATAGTGGTGTTTAGATCCTTACAGCCATGAAAAGGATCAGAACAGGGGGGTTGCTAAACTTATGGCTAATTTCTATAATACAGTTCTAGCACTACTGGGCTAGATGTGAATAATTAAAAAAATATATATAATACATAAATATAAAACCAGGTTTATTTATGAAAAAAAAATCTGCCAACCTTACTCAGATATTAGATGTACCACTGGTGGTTATACTAACATCAACAACAACAAAAATCACCAGAGGTTTCACGCTTCAGCTTCAATAACAACAATAATGATGATGTCAGATCTGGATCCTGCAGCCCTGGAGTCACAGGTACCAGGGACAGATTGATGTTGCGTCATAATAATAAGATTACAGAGGGAGAGAGCTTCTATCAAAAAGGAAAAAAAATGTATTGAAAAATTTTACTTGAAACTTTAACACAAGGTCATCCTTTTGGTATTGCTGTTATTATTTGTCCGTCTCATCCAGTGGGTAAGGAGAGTGGCAGAGAGGTGGCCGAGGTGGAGCAAGTGCACAGATAGAGCAAGCGGCGGGTGAAAGGGTTTAGAGATGGATAGGGAGGAGGTGACAGAAAGGATGTGTGGAATGCGGAGGGGTGAAATAACAGTGAGGAGCGACTGGAGGGCTTGGACACGCTGCCCGGCAGACAGCCCGCCCCTCTGCACCTGTTGTTTTTCAAGAGTAAGACACACGAGACACGGGAGGAGAGAGCTGTATTTGCTACCCGTGACTCAGGAGAATGTGAGCAGGCACAGAGACAGAGGAGAGGAGAGGGAGTAAGCTGAGCAGGGACTTTGCACTAGACCCCAGAGGAGGAGGAGGAGGAGGAGGTGGAGGGATGGGACTATGCTATGAGTCAGCTGTGGCTAAAAAAGGAAACTATGGTGTAAAATAAGAGGAGTGGTGAAACAGCACTCTTCAGCTCTGACTCCTCATCCCCTTGAAACTCCACAGAAGGTGACCAAATATGTACGGAGGGGAATGACGTCAGAGGTTTCAGGTTTCATCTCGAAGAATCACACTTAACTGGGTTGCACGTTGTTAGACGTCCTACATTATAATGGCCACACGCAGACTCTTTCAAAGTGGCGATGACTCTGTCTATTCGACCATCTCTGCGCTCCGATACGGTCGTCTCACTGAACGACTTGTTGAAGGAGATTATCGTTGCTGTATCAAGACCCTTAAAATGCACTCGGCTACTAATGCAGACGTTTAATCAATTCCCCTTTTAACAAGGTATTAACTGCGATGTCATCTGGGCTTCCATTGGCAGGCATTCCGCTTTCTTTTTTTAGGACTACAACGGGATTTCGTCCGCACTGTGTTCTAGAGCCAAGTCCTCTGTGAATAACAGGACGGGCAGGAGTGGCGAAGATGTCTCCCATTCCTCTCCAAGAGTTCTCAGAATAGAGCAGAGCGCTCAGCGTCGGTGAGGAAATGCGGTAATCTGAGTCGCACGTTATATCACTTAACGACTAGGGCTTGAGGTCATGGTCACTTTGCTTTTATGCCTATAGATCCATGTCATACACAGTTCTTAGAGTCATCAGAAGATGGGTTACATACAGTATCTGCTCCTAGTCTACCGGGTTTCTCCTGAAGCCAACCAGGAAATGGAAATATATCAGTTAGTCATGACGACCAGCGTTCAAACTGAGCATCAGAATGGGAAAGAGAGGTGATTAAAGTGACTCTGAATGTGGTTGTTGGGGACAGACACGCTGGTCTGAGCATGTTCTGGTTCTCTGGGTGAAATTGTGTTGTTAATGCCATGGGTCATGACCACTGAGTAAAATAAATGCATGTAATTGAATTGATGGGGGAAAAAAAGAGTAGACACAGAAGCAGTTTGGGCTTCTGTGAAAGCTTTGGAAACACGTTAGGTGATTATTAGGTGACACTTTAGATGGGAACTCAACAGCGCAGATGCTCGTCATACTCGAGATGACGGAAAAAGAACGAGATGGAGAGGAGGGGTCCAAATTTGCGTCTGTCACGGATGAACTCTGTGTGACTCTTTCCTTGTAGTCTGGCTCTGACAGGAGTTTTAAAGCATCGTAATCAGGCCTGACAAAGTGTGTCGTTTACCTCTGCAGGCTGGGACGAACGTTTAAACCGAGCATCGGGGCAGCACATTTTAACCGAGTCTCCCTGCAGAGTTTATAACACAAGCCAAACTAACGTCATTCCCCCCACTGTGCAACTGAGCTTGTTTATGCGTGACACTGCGGGGCTCGGTTACAGTGGCCACTTAAAGCGCTTGATTCAAACAGCAGCGTCTTGTGTTTCACAGATGACTTTGAGGATTAATACGGCCCAGTTTAAAACATACTGTGTCTCTCTATGGACATTAAAATGACACCTAATATTACCTCCAACCTGACCCCTTCCTTTAACTACATCTATTTTAGACGTTGCCAAAAGTAGAAAAAAAAAAGCTGTGAAAAAAGAGTCACACGGGACTTTTTCCCAGCGGTAGCAACTGCAACGTTCTGAACTTGTAGTTGGAGTTATGTGGATGCCAGATGAGTGCACTGGAGTTTAGTGTGTTTGCGTGTGTGTGAAAGGTGGTCAGGTGCGGAATGCTGACCACGCTGGGACTTTGGTATGGCAGCAATGGAAGTCCTGGCTTTGAAACATGGCACAGACTCAATCTGGCTATCAGGTTCCTCTCCTATGCTGAACGCGGAGGACCTCGGCAGCACTTACAGCTCCACTGAGAATTATTTGAAAGCATTTTCAATTAACACACGCGTCATGATTTATAATCCGTGCCCATGTGTCGAGGCTAGTTTGATATAATTACTGATGACCAACAGCAGACACCTGCCTTTCATGGAGAGAGACACTTTAAGTCACGTTAACTCAAATGACGTGGAAACTTTTTGAAGAAATAAAGCAACAACTCTTCAGTCAGAGTGGATGAAATGATTAAAATCATATCACATTACATTACATGTCATTTAGCAGACGCTTTTATCCAAAGCGACTTACAAAAGTACATATCACAATATTCCATAATTAATGGAATATCATTATGATATTTCATAGAATGTCAAAATAAAAGTGCCTATTCTGATATGGAACAATAAATGTTCACGATAAATGAGCCCGTAGACTAAAAAAAACAGACAGAAATAAGTCATTATAACTTGATATAACTAATGTGCATGTGCATCACTGAAATTCTTTCAAAAGGTTGCAGTGAAAAGACACATGCACACATGTTTGCAGAGACAACATGTAAAGGGACAGAAGATCTGCATAGGTTTAGAGATTTTGAGCCATTTTTCTTCAATAATGTCCAATATCAGTCCAGAATGCATATTTAGAAGCTTATTTTCAGAACCAAAAACCATCATTAGCTCTTAACACCTCACTCAACAGTTTCCTGTTGTCTTTGTCAGACTGCGGTGAGTTATCATTCATGTGTCTACAAATACGACAATTGGGATTTTCGTGACTTTTGAAAATAGTGTGACAGGAGACGTGAGTGCAAAATCCCATCATTTGTCAACAAAGTGAAGGGAGAAAAAAAGAACTGTCTGAATGAGTCTTTGTCCCCTTCAACTGTTGGAATAAACAGTTAGTTCCCGGCAAGGTCAAAAAACAGTCGGCGATGAAAAAGCAGCAGCCTCCGCTGTCGACCTCTTCACGAAGAGGTGGAATGAACCAGCTGCCAAGAAACGGCATAAAGAAAAGTTATTAAAAATGAGTGAACTTTGCTGACTCCTCCACTTCTCTTTCTCTCTGAGGAAAAAAAACAGAGCATGTCTTCACTCTGGTCTGATGAAGAGACATAAAACTCCCGTGAGTGAGTGAGGACGATGGAACTTAGACACAGGACGCCTGTGAAGACACACGTGGGCTTATGATTCGCCATTTTTGGTGTTGTGTAGTTTAGTCCAGGATCATTAGTTTTATGTTCCAGTATGTTAATTAAATGTTTAAATACGTGGGTTTTCCACCACAATAAGATTGCATGTCTGAGAGTTGGCTCTGATAACTGAGTTATTTTCGTATTTACGATTAGAGGTGGGCGATGTATATCGTTTGTGACAGTATCGTCGTTTGTGTTTTAACGACCTGCAAACTGACAATATCGAGGATGTAAAGAACTTTACAAAAAGCCTAATTCCCTTCCACGTAACCATGCATTTGTTCTCTTCTTCTAGTAATTTCTGGTGGTTTGCAACTGCTACCCTACACACTTCAAAGTTCTTAAGCACAGTTCAAAGCCCCCTATCCAGTTCAAAGTAAACCACAAAATGGTTTTAATCCTTTGAATTATCAAAGGACAAAAGTCATTCTTTGCCATATTATGTAAACTGCCTATCATTGAGTATGCAAGCTGTCATTAAACCTAAAAAGAAGAAGAAGAAGAAGAAGAACGCAGCATACAGTATAGCAGATGTGGGCTACAGGACAGTTAAGACAGAGAACAAGCTGATGGAGTGCACGCTGAGTGATTGAGAACCACATTGAGAGAACAGGAAACATTGTCCAAATCTGGACCTGCGATTATCAACCAGAGCAATCTGCCGGATTAAACATGGCTTACAACGCTATTGGAAAGTCGGTGGAGCAACTTCAAATGGAGAGGACCACAGCAAAAATGCATTTCTCTCATTTGGTCGACATTATAACCTGGACTTACAAGACCATGTCAGAGGAGGAGCTCAGAGACAGTTTTAACAGACTCAAAGTAGAAGCCGAGAAAGTCATGGAGGCTAATGAGATGTTGGAAGCTGGACTCTTGGCAGAACTACAGGTGGTGCTGGACTCGGATGAAGTGGAGTTAAGCGAACTGCAAAAAGCCGACCTCACACAGACCGCCAGCGAGTGTGAGCTGAAAGTGAATGAGGTCAAAAGCCTAATCCGGGAGACTCTTTGGGTCAATTTTGGGAGTTGTAAGGTGTCTGCAGCACTCCAGGCAGCAGTGTTGGGGTTTGAACACACTGCTGCCACTCAACCCAGCGGAAAGGAGATGTGCGAGTTCATGCTCAACCACCTGCAAGGACTGATGAAAACTACAAAGGGGATTTACGTTTGCTGGAAACGGTGGATGCCACAGGAAGACCAAGAGAGCATCCAGTCTACTCTGAGTCGGCTTGAACTTCTCATTCCCAAGTTGATTTACGGTAAAGCTGACGTCAAACAACCAACGGCCAGAGAAGATTCCGGAAGACGAGCACACAGAGAGATTTCCCCAACCTATGCCATGCCAAATACTAAGACGAAACCATGCGCTCTTCCCAAGTTCAATGGCAACAGATGTGATTTTCACAAATGGAAAAAAGATTGGGAACCCGTGAGAAACCAGAGCAAGTCAGACACCAGTCACACGGGGTGTGTCGTCTGTGGCGGTGCAAAGCACAAAAAGAAACTCTTCTTCTGCAAGCAGTTTAGGACTCTGGAGCTGATGGAGAGAAAAGCTGCGGTAACAAAGCTGGGAGCATGCACCAAATGCCTGGAGGTTCACAGCAATGGTCCTTCCAGTTGCAAACGCGCCTATCTGTGCAAAAGTGAGGGTTGCCAGGACGAGCATCATTTCTATCTGTGTCCCAGTGCTGAGCCATGTAAAGGCGGAGAACATCAGAAAAATGGCAGGTCTGATCCAGAGGTTCTCGAAAGAACCGTCGCCACTAGACCTCGCCCAACAATGTTGACATGCTGTTCACAAATGTTGTCTTCAGAGTTCACCACCTGGCAGAACTTTTACACATCAGCTGACCAACCGAAACACCATGCACACGTCAGCATGCCAGGTATCTTCGGACAGAAGATCCAGCAACCCGAGGACAACATGTGCATTTCATGCCGAAAATGAATGAGGGGGTGCCGAGTGCCTTTGATGCATGTGCAATCTGCCTTACCATGGCAACACACACGTAGACATCAAAGGCAGACCTTGGCAAATGAGATGGTGCTTTCCACTTACATGGAAAGTTAGATCTGTGATGTCAAAACTGAGTTCCAGTTGAGAACAAAAACATGGAGGCAAATGTATCTTGGACGAGCCATTGTTGGCAGTACCAGTCGATAACAACACTCTACACCAGGGGTGTCGATAAAAAAAACGTCTTTATGATGCAAACTAAATATATGAATCTAAAAGTAAGTAAATAATATGGACAACTGTAATTAAAACATCACATTTAATGTTGAGCAGAGGAGGTCGCCGGCCATTCTTTCATTATAACATGATAATCGATTTTGGGGGCCGCCACTTTGACACCTCTGCTACATAAAAAAGTATAAAGATTGAACAGTACCGTGTATACGACTCATTTAGTGTGAAACAAGTAAAACAGAAGTGCAATCAATCAATCAACAACAACAACAACAACAAAAAGAATTGTTTGTTGTTCCAGTTGAAGGAACGTCCCCTTAACTAGGAAGTACCGACTTCTGACTACAACTGGAATGCAACAAAAAAGGTTTTATGTTTCATCCTGACATTTATTTATATATTTATTTCACAAAAGTGTGCAGATGTAGTGGCAGGGTCGTCACCATCATGACGACTGTGAATGTCAGGGATCCTCCCAATCTGCTTTGTTCCCGTGACAAACAAATCATCCGGTAAAACTAAGAGTCTGCCAGACATTTATTTATCTCTACATAATAAATAAGTTTATCTAGTTTTCTGACTCACGAGAAATCTGTGCGTCTAACAAAAAACGGCCACTGACAAATCAAGCTAAACTGAGACGAGGAAATGTTTTGGTCACTGAATGGAAACCAGTTTCATATCTTGGGTTGATACATCGAGCCTTACAAGTGGGAAATCTTGACAATGCCAATGAGTTTGAACCCTTAAATACTAACTAATACTATTTTTTTCAGATTATTTCCAATAATACAAGTAACAGTGCACAATGGAGACAAGTGGTTACTCCCATTGCCAAATGCCAACAAGTGTTAAAGTCATTAAAACAGCAACATCGTGTTTATTGAAGCTGTTCGAGAACTGCGTAAAGATGTGTTTAAGATGACATCATTTAAAATTCACACTCAGGGAGGGGAGTATTGAAGAATGTGTGTTTTTGAAATTGTGTTTTTTTTGTATCGTTTGATTGAAAATACAATGTAAACAATTAATAAATAGATGTATAATGAGTAAAAATAAGTGATAAGAAGTAGAATCTGATCAAACAATTGATCTAGTGTGTACGACAGCACATCTTTTTCCTTCATAACACTTTAAACGTCAACGGTTGGTTTCTGTAAATATTTATCTGCAGTGTTTGTTCGACAAAGAGTTTTAATAAAGAACTGATTGTCATGAATTGGTGTGAAAAAAAATCCTAAAAGCAACTATTCAATAGCGATGGGCAATATTATCTTAAAATTCTATCACATTATTGAATAAAACTGTCTGTGTTGATGTGGAACAATGTGTATTTCACAATAAAAAAGTATTCAAAAAAACATACAAAGAAAAACAAAAAGACATTATTTTCAAAACATTTTCACAAGTGCAACATATTTATATTGGTCGTCATCATTCCCAAAACCTGGATCAGGAGCTTTTTGTGTATTGTGTATTTGATAACTTTTCTAGAATTAAGTTTTATTTATATAGTCAAAATCATATTCAGTGTAGAATAAAAAAATAGTGTTGAAACTTTATATTTAGCTCTTATTATGACTTATTATTATGACTTATTATGAGTTGTCTATTTAAGAATATAAAATAATATCCATATTAAAGAACATTTGGGGAAACGGGTGCAGATTTCTCTCTGAAACATTTATTCAATCTCTACTGCATTTATAAATTCCCGTCTGTGGATCGTGAGTTTGTCAGATTTGTAATACTGGACTTTCCATTGTTTCCTGGAATGTGTGAACTCACAAAGACACTGAGCTCTGTGCCTCAGTGTGTGTGTGTGTGTGTGCGTGTGTGTGGGAATGTGTGTATTACTATTATGTCACAGTGATGATGTGGCAAGTGTACGGGGTGGGGTGGGGTTGGGGTGGGGGGCCTCCGTCCAAATCTATCCCCTCCGTGCTGAATGTGCCTGGTCACAGCAGGCCGCTGGGAACCTCTGGATCACAGTGGCTTCTGGGCGCTGGGATTAACTGGTGAGAGGAAACAGCTGAGGCCTGTTCAGCGTCAGCACTTGCTAATCAACACACACACACACAGACACGCACGTAGACCCAATCTATGCTCTCCTTGCATAATTCCCTCCCCCTTTTTTGTTAGTCCACAGAGGTCAGACACCCACAAAGGCCTGGGCACACAAAAGTCCTACGAAATGAAGTGCTTGGTCAGAGCTGACAGGGCGGCTGCTGAGTCATCACATTTAAAGGTACAGTGTGTAGAATTTTGGCACATGTATTGCATGTCGAGTATCCCTCGCTACGAAGCTACGTAGCCTTCAGTTAGCGTCAAAACTTAAAAGATATTTATGGCACGTTTCCATAATACAGTTCATTTCGTACCTGGTGATTTTTTTAGTACTTGCTCTGATGAAGAAGGATAAACAAATAGAAGAAAAGACTGTAATGGGTGACGTCACGGAGGAGTCCACGTTGGCATTGTTGTTTAGCTAGTCCTGCTACTTCCTGTCGTCTTCTTACGCCACGTCCTGTTGTCCCACCTGCTGTTTATCATTGGCAGTTGGAAGCATGTGTTTGCAGGTGGGTTGGTAACCAGTATGGATACCGGACAGCAGAGAAATAGAGCTTTGCGCCCGTATACTTGTCATTATGGTAGCCCTCACGACCGCCGCGGAACGACCGTAGATTCACCAGCGTGTCGCACGTTTGTGACGTCAGCTTCTCAGTACCAGGATTCCTAAACGCTTGAATAGCTGCCAGATATCAAAAGTGAAAGTTATCATAGAAAAAGACATTTTTTATTCAATTCTACAGCCATGAAATCAAAATAAATCCAGGCGGCCTGAATATCATATAAACTTAATTCCACTAACCTTTACACACTGCAACCTTTAAGGCAAAAGGTTTCTAGAAGCAGTTTCCCTCTTTTCTACCCATAACAGTTGGAAATCAAATCGAAAGTTACGCATTTATCACCCTGTGTACTTTCCTGCGTTGACCTGCGAGGAGACAACGTATTCATCCACGTCCGGCTTGATTGAATTTGCTGAGCTATATTTGCTGCACGTCTGCCTGCAGTTAGCAACAAAATCAATTAGCGTATAACCGGGCTGACGTAAAACACAAGTCGATACACTGGCAGCCTTATTGACTGACTGCTCACACAACACGCTGTTGATCATCATAAATAGGTCATGTTGTAAACAGGCCTGTTGTTTGTGGGAGAATAATGATTGGTTGGTTCACATCAGGAATTTCGGATTGCTTAATTATTAATATTTTGCCATAAAATTCCCAATCTGTTGATATTTCTGGCTCATATATATGTTCCTGTTCCTCACACAGAAACCTTGTGTGTCCGATGTGTGTTTTTTTTTTAGTAACTTTGGTTATCATGGGATGCGTGAAGTGTGTTTCAGTTTGCTTTATGTTGAACTGTAAACTGTGGGGTCACCAGGCCAACAGTCATCAACTCGTATCAGTTAACCCAGCTGCTTTAGTGGCTATTGTTTTTTATTATCTTTTAATCTGCTTTAGTAGAGTTTATATTCTTCTTTCGTTGTCTACATTATGTTCCTCCTAAAAGTTGTACCATTGCAGTTTAATTGAATTTAATTTACTGTGATATGGATAGGGAAACAAAATAATCTGAATCTGTTATCGTGTGTGCACATCATTGAATATAATTTGGTTAACGTTTCACTCAAACACAACCAAATAAGCCTTTAATTTAAGAAATTTAAGTTAAAAATGAAGTCACACTGACAGAAGAAAGTTCTGTCTTTGACTCTCCTGCTCTGACCTGAGCAGATCAGTGTGAGCCTTTACAGTCAAAATAAACTAATCAAGAGGATTAAATGTTTTCTTTCCGCCTTCTTGTGCCACATTTACCTTAAATGATAAAAAACAAGGCATCCAGTTTGAGTCTTATGGCTGCACTGCCCTGCAAATGTCTGCCATTGGCCTGGTGCTGTTTTCAAACCACCTCTAGGGGCACTGTTGCACTTGTGTCGATTGCTTGACAACCTGTGTGCTTCTAATCTGAAGATAAGAGGTATTTAGGGTAAACCAATAGATATTGACTAATCATTTGTATTTATCTCAGTTGAAGGGATGTTTTTGATGTCAGTCTTTCAATGATTGACCAACTACAGTATGAAAGCCACTACACATATTTTTTGTGTGCATGTGTGTCAAATGCTTATGTGGTGCACGTGTTGTACAAACACCCACCGTTCCTTGTCATTTTCAAACAAAAATGTTTATTCAAATCAAAAAAGGAAGAACTAGACAAAAGGTTAAATCATTCAGAACATAGCATATTCATAGAATACCTATACACTGTCGTAATTAAAGGACAAAAAAAAAAGAGAAGACATGAAACAAAAAAAAACACACAAATGGAGAATGAAGAAAAATTCAGTGAGTAAATATTGCACTTTGTCTCTAAAATGTTTCAGATCCCATCTCCTGGGTTGTTTTAACTCTGAACATTTCAGCTCCCGTCTTTAAACAGATCAGGAGTTTTTAGCTTAGTTTTGACACTGGACTACTCTGAGGCCCAAGCGAATGGACTATGGAATCGACCAACCTGAATATGTGAAGCTTATTCATTACCGTGCAGCTTGGTTTAGTTTCCCTAAGATACGATCCAAACAAATAGAAACAGGACAGAGTGTGTGTGTGTGTGTGTGTGTTTGCCATAAAAGAAGCATTTTGTCTGTTGTCCCGTGTTACCTAAATGGTTTTTCAGTGGGGAGCACTGGTCAACAGCTGCCTACCCCAGGCCTGAGGGGGGGTGGGGGTCTACATTTCTTTACACTAATGCCCAGAAATACATGGAGACAACTGTCAACCGTCATCAGCATCAGAAAATGAACACGATTGAGAAACCTGTCCAGGATGTCACGAAAGATTTTTTTTTTTTACCTCTTCCCTTTTTGTCCTTTTTGAATAAACACGGAAAAAAAGGTGTAAAACATTAAAAGTGTTAAACATAACCAAAAAAAAAGCAAAAAAAACTGGGAGAACAAGATTTAACGTAGACATGATCAGGTCTGTTCTGTGTCAAGGCCACGAAGATAAGATCACTTTACTAACCGCAGTTCGTCGATTACTGGCAGAAGCCGAGTATTTAGTCATCAGCTGGATCTCCATAACAGCATGCACACACACACACAACACATACAAACTTGTGTCACCTACATTTAAATGTAAACTTTAAAAAAAAAAGGATTAAATAATGCATTTAATGTCCTACACTTGGTTTTTCTCCAGACCTTCACCAATGAATGTTTTTTTTTCTTGTTTTCTTATCAAAAAAGTGCTGCTTTTCTTTTCTTTTTCCCCCCGACTCTGTCAAACCTCTGTTGCAGCCGGACGGTTTTGTCGAATGAGTTAGAAAACCAATGTATTACTCATATCAACCTACTACTACTTGTTCAGACCAGTCTGAACAGAGGTTTAGCACCATCCCCCAGCTTTCCATTTGTGCTGGGTTTGCTTCTTGAATGCAGAAGCTGTGTCATTCGTCTCTTTTCTTTTTCTCTCTCTCTTTTTTTAGAACTAGCATTCTGGTTTCACTGGTCTGGTAAAAAAAATCTTAGTGTTGGTTGACTGAACTGGGCAAGTGCAGCAGGACAAAAGGGAATGTGATTCATCTCAGAAAGCTGCCTTGCTTCTCTACAGGTCTGTTCTCTTGTTTTGGTAGTTTTTTTTAAAAAAAGAAAAGAGCTCGTCATTATTTTTAAACAGTGCAACTTAAAAGAAACCCTAATGGTTTGTTTTTTCTCTTTTTTCCCCAACCGTTTGGCAAATGAGAAAAACCACCTGAGACAGTGCTTTTTGGGCAGTTATGCAAACCCGGCTTGCCCTGAGATTAGGAGTAGAGGAGCTGCAGGCGAGTCGCTCCACAAATGCATCGCCTTCTCTTACACGCAAGATCACAAACGCTTGTCTTGTCGGCTACAGTTTTAAGCGGCAAATGCAGGACTGCAACCCTCCTAGTCCAAACCCAGAGCAACCACAACACAAAAAAAAGCTAAAAGCTATTCTATGATTGGAGCTAAATACAACAACAGAATAACAACTAAACTAAAATAAAACAAAACAAAACAGGGGAGGCAAGCCACACTTGGATCCAAGCTGAAGAGGAGACATTTCAAAAGAGCTTCCAGATGAAAACAGTGTGCTGCAGTGGCTGTAAAAGTCCAGTCTTGTTGTTGTTGTTGTTGTAAGTCACTGAGGAAATGTCATAAGGAGAAAAAGAAAACTCTTCCACGGCTTAAAACAAATTCAGTGCATTGTTCTTGACCTTTTACGTCCAAAAAATAAAATAAAAAATGAAATCCCGTTCTCAGTGACGCTCAAAGTTATGCAGAAGAAAGTCTTAAAAAGTTAAGCCCGCAGTCTTATTCAATATTCTGACGCATTACAAGGCTGAAACCAAAACTATTAGTGATTTTTTTTTTCTTTTTTCTTTTTCAAATTCTCGTCATTTAACGGTGCCACACAACTCAAGTAAAGAATAAAATGTGCAAAACAAAATCCCAAATGAGGCAGGAGGACATGTCTTTGCTCTGGGTATGACTGCCGTCGTTGAAAACTCCCATTCATCCGGACTGCGGTGGTTAGAACTTTGTCCCGTTTTTCTGTGGGTGATTCGGCCTGGACATGATTCGTCTTGCCCTTTGCGTGAAGAACCAAGTCTGTTATGTGCCATGAGTGCAGGAGAATCAAGGGTGAACGAGAAACACGGCAGGCCGAGAGCCATGGAGACTCTTCATCAATACCATCACCAGGGATTTGGCTACTAGTGGGTGTGTTGTTGTTTTTTTCTTCTTTGTCATATAGACTGAATGTGTTCATCTGTACACATCCCCGCCCTCAGCAGGCAAACACAGGAAGAAAGTGATACCCCAAACGTGTATCTCCTGTTTCTGTCACTGAGGGAGGGCAGCAACAGATCCTGTCCAACCCAACTCAACTCAACTGTGGTGATTTGTCCATGATTTCGATGGTTGGTTGGAGACTTTGTTTTTTTTTTTCTCCGCGTGTCAACAGCGTAGCATGAACGCCATTGTTGGAGATGACTAAACAAAGCTTGAGCCTCGCAAAAAAGGTTCCCGTGAGTTCCTCAAAAATCAGTCAGGGGGAATTTCAGGGATTCCCTTCAGCGTGATGGACAAGCGTCGAGCCTGCGCTCCTCTGTACGCCTGGCATGATCTGGATTCGGATCAATCTGGGGTAGAAAAAGAAACAGGAGGGGTTATATGGAGAACCATAACTGATACGTTTGTTCTGTAATGGAAAGATACATGTTTAAAAGTATTTGGTCAGTGGTATGAGATGTTTACCTCAGAGTACAGGGGAGGTGGCTGGAAGCGGAACTCGTGAATATAGGCGAAGAGAGGTCCATCCAGCTCCTCACGGGCTGCTGGAACATCTGCAACACTCTGTCTCTGTTCTTCTGTGACGATTTCTGCATAGCTTGGAGGAGCTGCAGAGGAGGAGGAGGAGCAAGACATCACGTCAGCATTCTTGGGAATTATCTTTTAAAATAGAAATGTGATGCGATTCGTGACCATGAGTCCTAACCTACCTTCTGGTCTCTCAGGCAGACCCATTCCCAGCCAGCTCATGCTGCACTGGCTGCTGACGCTGGAGGTACGAGAACCAAACGGATGGAGAGGGATGGTTCCGATGACCAGGGGCAGGTTCAGGGACAGATTAATTGCCCCAGGTATGTCCACGTATACCTGAACACAGACATGAAAACAACAAGATAGGTTACACTCATGCAAGTCATTAGGAACGCACCAATCACATTTTACCCTTGCTGCTTGTCCCTTGGAACTGAGCTACAAGTGGTAGTTGTTGAAATCTAGCCCTACAAAAAGGTTTGCTAAATTTGCTTCAATGTTAGTGCACAATGTTTAACCCTTTTTAAGAGGTTGTGAAGTAGTATAGTAGAATAATATGTGGGTCAATGTCTTGTGGTCAGTCACTTATCAGAGCCCTCGTCTGGTGTCCGTCTGTTCACACGGTAAAGAGGTTACAAGGACCTTCAGGGAAGGTGTTACCACATACATTCTGGGCTAATGCTCTTAGCAGCATGTGGTAATAACACCTGGTGCAATCCAAGGTCCTGATTACACTGGCGCTAACTGAGTTACCAGCGTCCTTTAGCAGAAGAGACACTGGCTTACCAAGAACTATTGATTCTGAACTGATAATGATGCCGAGTCATGTTGATAATAAAGGAAACTTTGTGCCACTGGTGGCAAACCAAACAGAAGGGCAGCTAACGGGTAGAAAGAGCATGAACACAGCACTTGAACAGTGGGGGTGTACTCACCATGAGTGAATACTCCACTCTGATGATGCTGCAGTCCAGGATGGAAGGCGACACTGGTGGGATCTTGAGCATCTTGCCACTCCAGGTTTCCGTTTTGCCCGAGGACAAAGACTCTCCTCGCAGGTTTGCCACCAGGTGCTTGACCTCCTTCATCTTCCCTTTGGCGTAGAAGGTCTGGGTCTGGTAGATGGCTGCCTTCGGCACCACAATGCGGGATGAGCAATTTTCAATCTCAGCAAAGATCTGGATCGACTCTCCTGGGGTGTATCCCTTCCTCTCGATTTTGGCACTTAGGGAAATAGGACCTGAGGTACAGAACCAACAGCAAAGCGTCTTGTCCTTTGTGCCGGCCTGTGGTGACTGGAGAAGAAAACAGCATGTCAAATTTGCCATTCGAGTAAAGGACACTCTTTTCTTATCATGTATTGATTCATCTAAATTTGCTTACCAGCAATAGTGGAGTGTTGATGTCAATGTGCTCAAAGACTGTAAATTCCTTCTTGGTCTTCATTGGCAGGAGCCATGGTCTGTGAAGTTCTGCCTTCACCCAGTAGCGTACACTGCCATGCTTCCCTTCGAAAGAGGTAGCCAGAGGTCTACAGGAAAAAAGAGGACGAGGAGAAGGAAGAAGCAGTTCAGTGCCAAAATCTCACAAAAGACTGTGGTTGAACAATAATGGTCATGGCATTTAACCTGTGAGTGTCACATTGAGACACTTACGTCTGTGGAAGCTCCAGGCTGAATGCATACTCATGTCTTCCTGAATGGATAGTGGTGAGTCCTTCCTCAGAATTGTCATCGTCTGAAAGACAAGGAGGACAATATTCCAAACACATGTATACCATACCTGTGTAAAATGCTCTACGGAGACATCTGAAAAGTCATACAAAAAAGAAAAGAAAAGAAAAAAAAAACAACACAGGGTGGGGGGAGGAAAAAAGAGAATAAATAGATTTAACTATTGTATGTCTGTCGTTTAAAAGAAATTAATGTATTGATAGAAAAAGAGGCAAACCAATAATTAGAGCACACCAAAAAATTTGATTATGTGAGAGGAAAAGATGGAAACTGAGGGTGGAGGAAGAAGCTGTTGCTGTGTTGTTGTAAGAACAAAGACTATGACATCGCATGAAACTCATTGTGCTGCCAGGGAAACTCCAAAATCCTAACAGGCACATAAATCAATCATAAAAAGGTGCAACTGTGTGAACTCAACGTGTACTCAACGATCACCCAAAAACGTTCAGTTTCAGTTGATGCAGAAGCTCCCAACTCAAAACGACGACAAACAACAAGTTACCGGTCTCACCATTAGATGTCACTACTTCTGATCATTTTGACCTTAAATAAGCGTTGTGTGTAGGGCTGGGCAAGATAAAATGTTTTCTTTCCATATCTGATTGTCATAATTGATCAATTTGTATTTGTTTGGTCGATAAAATGTGGGAAAATGTTGATCAGAGGTTCTCAAGTGTCTTGTAGTCAAATGTCTTGGCTTTCTTTGTTATATGGAGCAAAAAAAACCCTGAACATTCACATTTAAGAAGCTGAAACATCTTACAAACATGTTTTAATCCTTTTTTTTAACCCTACAACTGAATAATGGATTATCAAAAAAGTTGATGGTTGGATGAAAATTATAAAGCTCTAATTATTGTTTTTGAATTACTACCCAGCCCTAATTGTACGTGTTAATTACTTGTTTTGTAACTGTCATATTTTATCAGACGGTTGTAAACATCGCCACTGGCCATAGAAAGAAAATCTGCATTGTCGACCTCGACTGATTCTCTTCCTGGACTGCTGGTCATACTATCTTTTTATTTTTTATTTTAATACATTATTGTACAGTAGTGCAATGGAGAGTTTGTTCGACAGGTCTTGAGTGCTTCTTTCTTTCTTTCTGCCAGCTCAGCACTCCCTCCCTCCCCCAGCGGCAGCAGCAGTAGTGTGGTAAACAAGTGCGGAGCTGTCAGTCAAACGGCAGACTCCAGCAGGAGGAGACCGGCCTAAACCGGTGCGAGCAGCTTCCCTCAGCTGCTCTGAAGCTGCTCTGCGCTCATTACGCATTCACTGTGCGACGCCGCAGTAGTCACTTACTACTACAGCCTGCATAACTGGACTCAGCCAGACCAACAACAACAGCAGCAGCAGCGTTTTCCTACCGTTTCATCACTCGCAGCTCCTCACTACGTTCGATTCTACGTATCACTACTGAAATCGCCATCTTAACGACAACGTTCCTCAGTGCTGCTGATAATTAGAGCCAAACCCACAGTCATTAACAACAATAAGCAGCAGCACAGCAGCCGACTTAAACCGGTTCAACTGGAGCTAAAACAGAATTGTCAACAACTCACCACAAACTAGTTCAATAAAAAAACGCCACTAAGCTAAACCCGGACCATTTTAATAACAGACATCATCCTAATTCGCCAATATCTATTTAGTTCCCCTTCTCTGTAAATAATCCATTATTTAAAAGCACAATAAACAATGCAATACAATGGACATTATCCATCTCAAATTACTTTCATGTTATCTACTCTCCAAAAAACTGCACTAGAGCCGCAAAATGGTCCATATTCTTATAATTAAGTGTATATTTTGTTTTATTTTGGTGTTCGTTCGTATATAGTTTTACAGTTGCATAAAGCCTCTTCCATGTCGACTACACACGTTCCATGCACAAAGCTGCCGTTGCATTTTCCAACAGAGCACATTATGTGCACATTTGAATGAAAATACAATTTGTTAAAAATAGCGATTTACATCGAATCAAGCCGCATTAACGTGCAAAGCCTCTCATTTTGCAGCTGCTTTCTTAATTAAAAAGTTGCAGATTATTTTTTCTGCATAGAGGATGACGTCATTGGCCACACATGAGCACCTTAGCCAATGAGCGCACGGCGAGGGAGGGGCCTGCGCGCTGGCCACACCCCTTCCAGGTCCAGTTTTCTGAACAGGATTGAACCGCTTTGAACAATGGGGTGGAAACTTCAGAAAAACCTACAAAGAAACGCAGAAAACAACGCGTTCTGCGACGAAAACGTCCGACAAAAGGGCAGAGGCGTCGGCGTGAATTATCGCCCCAACGTCCCGGGTCTCGACAACGGTTGTAAATGCTCGTTTTCATACTTAAAACACTTTGAAAAACACGGATATGCCCACGGAGCTGCCTGTCATTCATTCAGACACCTTGACACAAACAAGTGACGACGGAGCTGAAAATGCAGCCACTGTCCATAAAAACTAACACAACTAATAGTATAAACTACACAGACGTTAACCTCAAAGTTTGGCAAATATTAACAACGCTTTACGTGTGAAATTGTGAAAAACAACAGCATCCTCCCGTTTACCTGAACCGCAGCCAGCACAAAGAGCATCTCTCATGGTCACGTTCTACACATCAGCTCAGCAAAAAAAATCAAATAAAGAAGTTTTTCTTAATTTTTTAAAAAAAAACTCTTACCTCTCTCATGTCCAATTAAGATGTCTTTGTGATTCAGATATTCCACTTCTTCTGTGTAATTCTGCGTGTAGGCAGTGTTGGAGCCAGCGTTCCTAGACTCAGTCCAGCGAACTTTGGCGAAGCCCTTCGCGTGGATTTTCAGAGACTTGACGCGAATTTCTCCCGTGACTTCGATGGTCACTCTTCCTGAGACGCAGTCCCCGCTGGAGAAGACGGGGACGTTGCTGTCATGGTGACAGTCGTAGCTCACTGTGAAGCTCTTCACCTTTCCTAGCACCATGGTGGAAAAGAGAGACACAGGCTTGTTTGCCTTGAAGTTAAAAAAAAAGAGAGAGCCTGTGAAAAATAAGAATTTTTCTTGTTAAAAAAAAAAAGGTGCAGGGAGAAGATACACTGATCTGTATCTCTGCCCTGCAAAAAGCAGTAGGCACGATCAGTGGCTTCTGTGCGAGCAGTTCATTGAGATGAAGGCTGCTGAATAACAGCAGTGGATGCTGTTATCGTGCGCCTCTCTGCATGATGGTCTCCAGTCCAAGACAAGGAAAACCCCAGCAGCTCTGCTCACTTTAAGGGGACAGGCTGTGTGAAAAACAACCTTGTGCACATGCGCAGGGTTGTCACTGCCCCCTCCTTCCGCCTTCTGCTTCTGGAACAAGGCAGCGAGAGAGAAGAGTGTATGTGTGTGTGGTTGTGGCACAAAGCCACAATGACAAGTTAGGCCAAACAGCTGAAACACTGCACAAAGACATGTTCACCTGCACTCAGTCCTGGCTCCAAGAGTTGCAATACAACATAAAAATGTCAGAGAACAGCTTTGCTGTAGCTTCAGAGTGTTTTTAAAACCAGAAATTGCTGTTTCAGGTGTGAAAAATGTATACATTTCAATGTAGATGACATATGCAAGTCCTAAAACCGGAGGCTGCAACTAACGATTATTCTAATAATAGTCTGAAAATCTTTGAAGAATTATGTTTAGCAAACCTGGACGTGATGTGACCTCGAATGTCTTGTTTTGTCCACAAACCAAACATTCATCGGTTTCAATGATTTTTTGTTGCTGTAAGGAGCAAAGAAATGAGAAAATAGTCACATTTAAGAAGTTGAAAAATCAGAAAAAAATAAACCAAACTCAAACAGATTAATCAAGTACCATAATAAAGAGGTCTCAAACTTGCGGCCCTCCCAGTCAAGGCCCTGTGGCCCTATGCTTATAATAATACAATTTAAAAATAATACAACAACAATAATAATAATCATACAAAATACATTAGGTTATTACATTTTTACACTTTTACTTTGAAATGGTGTGCAATATCACCCCCACTCTTGTTTTGGTTTACAATATCATGATGGATTGTCAAGATATAACTTAAATTTCAAATCACTGCACAGTTAATTTTCAGTTAATTCAGTCAATATCACTGTTTGCATTTCCTCTGTCCTCCACAGAACAGTTACAGAAAAGTACAAGTGTTCTCTTATTTCTTGCATTTAACTTTCTAATAATTTTTTTAGATGTTTTGTCTTCATATTCGGGCTGCAACTAATGCAACTATTTTCATTAATAGTGTACCTGGAAATGACGATGTTCTTGAATGTCGTTGTTTTGTCCACAAACCGAAATGATTCAGTTTTAACGATTTCTTTCTTATACGGAGCAAAGTAACTGGAAAATATTCACATTTAAGAAGCCAAAAAAACAGAACGCTTGTATTAGTTATTGACTCAAACCTATTATCAAAATAGTTGACAATTAACAATCAAATAGTTGTTGCAGCCCTTCAGTCATTCATAAAGAAAATAAGGTACCTAGACTTACATTGCAAAACTTACTTGTTAGTCACTAATTATAGAAATAGTAATAATGATAAGTTGCAATCATATGAAGGTGAAAAATACTGTATGCACTTGCATGTGTCTACACATGTGTCTATATAGAAAATAATAATAATAATAATGATAATGCATAAGAAATAAGTCAATCTAAAATAAAATGTTAGATTATTTTAGTGGAACAGTTTTCAGGCAGGTGAGTGAATATTCTCCATAATCTGACACCCTTATGTCTTAAATTGAATCTGCAGATTGACATATTAATTGCTGTAAAATAATCCTATGTTCCATAAACAAAACCCATATCTGAAAGACAACGATGTCATAAATAATCAGGTTTGCTACTCTGACAAAATTATTATTTTTAGGGTCGTAGGGAAAACTGCATCCCCACACTGTGTAACTGTGCAGATCTTTATAGACAACCTTAATCCCCTTGTCATACATTCAAGTGTGATATAATCCATACATTTAGTCTCCTATACATCCAAGCTCACTCCTCATCCCAGTGCAGTGTACAGCAGCAGCTGCAGGGAACAACAGAGCTGCTTCTTGTTATGGCTGCAGCACAAACGGCCTGTATAGAATGATACAGGCTGATGATGTGGGCTCATGATAACAGCTGGTGGTCGAGGAGGGAGAGCAGGCTTTAAGAAAAGCTTCCTATGTACGAGGTTACATATATTGTTTTTGGATTAAGATTAGAATGATCCATGCACACAGTGGCTGAGGGGGTGATGGTGGTGTTGATGGTGGTGCTGGGGCTCTTATTGTGTCGATGTCTGTTTTTCCAGAAAAACAAGGCTCAGAGACCCTGAACGCCACCTGCTGGTCATGAAGAGCTCCTCACACAGATGAGTTGCATGTATCACCTGTTGAACAGCAAAGTCATTACTTTTATATGAACTTTTCTTATGGGAATAGGCATTCAAAAACAATAAAAGAAGCCATTTAATGTCATTGGTGAGTTAAATTAAATTGTATTTTAGTTTATTTAATCTTCATGACACACTTTTCTAATGATAGTGTGTTTCTGTACTGTTTATTTTGTTATTATGTATGCTTGTTCTTTTTTTTAATAAAATAAATGACTATAATTGATTAATACATGTGTTTTCGGGCTCAAGTTGCAAATCTGTAGTTAAATCTTTTAGGTTCAAAAGAGGTTTAGGTTCAAAAGCTGATCATTCATTTATAATTATAACTTTACGAGGCATTCACTGGTTCATACACTTCATATAAGATTAGATCAGATTAGACTTTATTGATCACTGGGGAAATTCACATGTTGCAGTGGTTAGATTAGTCCTTTATTAAATTAGTCGTTTATCAGTCCCACAGGGGGAAATTCCCTCTTTGCATTTAACCCATCCTCTACTCGAAACCTTCCTGGAATTAGGAGCAGCTAGCAGCCACTGAGCAGCGCCCAGGAGTAATGCTGTTTGGGTACCTTGCTTAGGGGAACCCCAGCCCTTTTTTGGTCAACCCTCTGGTTACAAGCCAAGTTCCCTTTCCACTTGGCCGTGGACAGAAAAAGAACACAGGAGTACAGAAAACACAATTGTACCAAAGAGAATAGAACCAAAAAACATTTACATTTTGTTACACCATCTTAGTAATTTTTGCATAATTAGGTTTGGCACACAGACACATCTTTGTGTTGTGATACACACAATAAAAAGCCTGAACTGCTGACTCAACTAAATTGTACTGCATTTATTTAAGATAAATGCTGCCCCCTAGGGCTTCATTTATGTCATTACATGTTAAATAAGACTTGATTTAAAAGGGTTTCTATCGTAAGGGTTACTAATGTTGGGAGTAAAAACGCAACGTACTTATATTTACAGGTTTGGTGTTCTATATAAAGATATTTCACCATCTGTATTGATTCTTTTATATTTTATTGTATTTGCCGCACTGAGTTTGAAAGTAAGACTCTTATTTTGAAAGTGTAACCCGGATGTTTATCAGAACCAGCATCAGGAGGCAAAAGAGGAACTTTTTTTGAAAGTACAACAATAACGTTATTTGAAGTGAAGGAAGAGAAACGCTGCCATGAATTCATCACCACTGACTGTGACTTTTATTGCTCTGCTTCAAATTTTCCATCAAAGTTTTTGCCAAAATGGAACCAAACCTAACATTGTGATGGTGATGAGTGATGCATTTGTGAGTATGAGTCACAAGTTATTACTGTCCAGACACGGCTGCAACGATTAACTGATTCATTTAAAACATGCTCTCTTATTGTGTAAAATGTTAGTGAAATTACTTTCATGAGGCACTTATTCATGTCTCTTTACAGGTGGATAGTCACTTGATTGTTGGATTTCTTGGTTTTCATTATCCCAAAATGAGTATTTTGTATTTATGTCAGGAGACGGGTCATCGTGTTTTTGTTTTTTTGTTTAATACAGTAGCCCACAATGGACAAAACTAAACATTTTGAGTTTTCATGCTAACTGAAGGCTGCATAGGCTTTCTGACACTGGTATAAAGTGGTGAGGGGAGCGATATCCAACATGCAACTTCACCAACACATGTTGCCAAATTTGACACACGGTGCCTTTTTAAATGTGAATCTTTTCTGCTGCTGAAAGATATTTGTCAGTATTCCATATAGTAAATATGTACAGCTCTAAACCATAGATAGTATGTATTTATGACTGCTGAGAGAACACTATAATATACGATTAATCACTGTACGTGTACTGTTTATTTTATACATTTCTAGGTTTGATTGAATGTGCTATGTTTTCGTCTTTCTTCAGGATGGACGGCTGACCTTTGACCCTGGCAGCAAAGTTGTACAGCTGCCGTTTATAAACTATCTGAGGCAGCTCGGTTCCACGTTCCTCAATGCCTACACTAACTCTCCCATCTGCTGCCCTTCAAGAGCAGGTGAGTGACCCATTAACCCACCGACGCACACTCAGTCTTTAGGTATAAAGTACATAAAAGGGATACTTAGCGGTACCAGTATGTGACCAGAAAATTACTTTGGTAGAAAGTGATTGAATGAATGTTTGGTTCTAGACCTTCAGAGAAAACAACTTCAATTTCAACAGGTTTTTATTTATTTATAACTATTTAATCTTCGTTTTCAGCAATGTGGAGTGGTCAGTTTGTTCACCTCACTGAGTCGTGGAACAACTTCAAATGCCTCGATGCAAATGCATCCACGTGGATGGATTTACTGCAGGCAAACGGATACCGGACCAAGATGATGGGCAAACTGGACTTTACCTCAGGGAGTCACTCTGTCAGGTAGGCAGACGCTGTCAGGGACGAATATAAGCAAACGTCACAAACGCCAACATGACCCACCACTTAATATCAAGTTGTAATGAGTTAGTTTTTTGAGTTATCACAAATATTGTTCTTACTACTTGTATTGCCCCCACCCCTACTGAACAGTTGCTTTTTCCCAAAAAGATGCACTGCACCAGACTCAAAACTCATCTACAGTTTGAGTTAAAATCATCAAATTAAGACCAAGTGCGTGCAAAAACCAGATAAGTGCTAAAATTTTGTATGTTACAATAAATGTCTGTGTCTGGTCGCTTTGATCCTGGGGCATCAAGGCCATCAGAGCCAAACGTCCTTTCCTTTGACGACTTTATTGATGGTAGCTGTGGGACATCACTGATTCCCACTGTCATAAAACTGTAAACGAAGGCAGGTGCCTGTCTGTTTATTAATGGAACTGTTCAACAGGTCAACTTCAAGCGAGTGACTTACTAAAAGTGCAGTGCATCAGAATTACAACAGATAAATAAATCACTGAAAGAGTTCACTGCTGATACTGCTCTAGTATTGATCTAAATCTAGTAAATAGTAATAATATTAATACTGACAATTACTAGTGCTTAAAGGTCCAGTGTTTAAGATGTTTTCATATTATTTTTATTTGGCTGAAAAGGAATATAAAATAATTATACTGTACAATCATCTATGGATTGTTGTTATTGATTATTTACTACAACAGAATAAACCCTTTGTATTCACATCACATCTGGAGGGTGTACATGTTGGATTATCCTATTTTCAATAGACAGACTAAACATATTATGGGTTTTGATGCCAAATGAAGGTCAACATTTTGTTTTTCTACTTCTTGTTAAGCATTTTGTATTAAACTTACTTGATTTTTAAAGGTACAGTGTGTCGGATGTAGCAACAGCTACTGGTGTCAAGTTGCATATTCTCAACTCATGCCATCTAAAATGAGTGAAGGTTTTGTTTTTTAATTGTTTTTATTTGCACAATTCAAAGGCATACAATTATTAAAGCCAAGTATATTTTTAAAAGATGCCGAGAGAGATCACGGAGTCGGAAATCGACGTCCTCAAGATAGAAACTCAAACTAACCACCAACAAATGCTTATGTTGGCAACTATTTCTCCCAGAACACTGTGAATCATCTCTTTGATGCCCGTCCTTGTATGTTTGTTCCTACTTCCTCTTCATGTTGATGCTGCTGCTGCTGCTGCCGCCTGCATTTTCCGTGGGTACTATTGTGTGTTTGTGTAACCGCTGCAGTAATCGAGTTGAGGCCTGGACACGAGACGTTGGTTTCCTCCTGCGTCAGGAGGGACGGCCGCTGACGCAGCTCGTCGGGAACATGTCCACAGTGAGGATCATGAGAAAAGACTGGAAAAACACAGAGGAGGCTGTGCAGTGGATCCACAAAACAGCTGCATCCGCACACCAGCCTTTTGCTCTTTATCTCGGCCTAAATTTACCTCACCCGTATAAAACTGAATCCCTGGGACCCACGGCGGGAGGATCCACCTTCCTCACCTCACCGTACTGGCTCTCAAAGGCAAAGGGTTTTTTGTTGTGACAGAATCACAGACTTATACAAGTCATTGAAAAATCAATATTATAATATCACTATTTTTGCACACACACAGGTCTCCCCTGATCTGATCACTGTTCCAAAATGGCTGCCCATGGTTGCCATGCACCCTGTCGATTACTACTCCACCTTCACCAAAAACTGCAGCGGGGCTTTCACTGAGGACGAAGTCCGAAGCATTCGGGCTTTTTACTACGCCATGTGTGCGGAGGCTGATGCCATGCTGGGTAAGAGGAAGGAGTGGCTCCATACCACGTTATATCTTTGAAATCCATTGGCTGTTATTTATGGTGTTGTAATGGAACAAAGTTCACTTTACTTAAGTACAATGCTCAGCGTCTCCCACACTCTCTCGCTGTCCTCTGTCTGACCAGGTCAGGTGATTTCATCCCTGAGAGAAACGGGGCTGCTTAACAACACTGTCGTGATCTTTACGTCGGACCACGGAGAGTTGGCCATGGAGCACCGGCAGTTCTACAAGATGTCGATGTTTGAGGGCAGTTCCCATGTTCCCTTGCTGGTCATGGGACCTGGGCTGATGTCCGGTCGACGGGTCGACCAGCTCGTGTCTCTGGTTGATCTCTATCCCACTGTTCTGGGTACGAAAGCTGACAAAAAGATTAAAATGTCTATTAAAGACCAGAATTAAAGGGATACTTAAGGGTTTTGGTGCAGCCCTTTCCATGAACCAGTCTGGGACCTGGACACTCACCTTATAAAATCTACTTATACTTTAATTTATGTCAAAACATCAAGCCAACCTTTTTTGGCAGGAAGTTTGCAAACGATCCACTCTCCCACACCAAAGTCAATAGAGAAAACTGCTGTTTTTAGTCTGTGGGAACACAGGAGCTACTACTGCTGCCTTTTCTGGCAAGTTTATGTCACTCAGGTAAATCCAAACAAAGGATTTCAAACACCACCGTCATAAAATCACACTTTGGGTATTTACTGATGGAGGCAGTAGTGTATTACAAACGCCGAAATGCTGTGGTGTAAAATCGCTGATTTTCTCTATGGGCTTTGGTACAGGGAGAGAGAGAGCTGTTTCCAAACTTTAGTTCCCACAAGAAAATGGCTATTTACCAGCGAGATAAAGCTGCAAACATATTCTTAAGATGTCTTAGAATTAAGTAGGCACATATTTTATCAACAGATGTTATTGTTGATCAGTGTTTGGTCTCAGGCTGATTATAATGTGTCAATACCTCGTACAACCACACATTAAAATCACTATCATGGCTCTATTAGACTTATATTATTTGCCCCCCTGGCTTTAAAAGCAACAGATGCATGTTGAGATTTCTCTTTTATTATTATTAGCTTTTATTGCTTCAAATATGACACATTTGTTTTATTTTGCAGACGTCGCTGGTATTTCGTCAGTCGTTGATCTCAGTGGTCACTCGCTCCTGCCTCTGCTGTCCAAATCTGGTGCTCTTCCCAAGAGGCAACGTCCAGACTGGGTCCTGAGCGAATATCATGGTTGTAACGTTAATGCTTCTACGTACATGCTGAGAAGCGGCAAGTGGAAATACATCGCCTATTCAGACGGCCTGACTGTCCCTCCCCAGCTTTTTGGTGAGCATTCAGAGTCTGAACCAAAACGAAAAAGAAACCCAGCATCAAATTCTTATCACTTGATTCATTTTTCTGTTCCTTATTCCTCTTCTGTAGATCTTTCACTAGACAAAGAAGAACTTTACAATGTGGTCCTCAAATACCCAGCTGTGAAGGAGTATCTGGACAATCTGTTGCGCAGCATCGTGGACTATCCCCAAGTCTCTGCGACTGTCCATCGCTACAATAAAAGAGCATTTACTGCCTGGCGTGATAGTCTGGGAAGAAATTACAGCCAGGTTATTGCCAACCTCAGGTGGCATGTGGACTGGCAGAAAGATGCGTTATCACATGAGAGAGCTATTGACAGTTGGCTTTATGGCTTTTGATGAGGGTTAAATGGGTTTGGTATTTTATGAGAGATAAGAAATGGGGATAAATGCTTTTATTGTCAGACAAAGATCTAAAATTGTTCATTTGCACTTTGTTTTAAGTATGTTGAATGCTTTCCTATTTGTTTTAAAATAAAATGGATCTTTTTTTATATATACTGTATGTATACTGTTGGAAGGGCAAGCTAACAGCATCCCAGCAGCCCAGGTGGTCACCCAGGGTGCTGGAGGCAGATTTAAACTGCTTTTTAGATGTTAAAGCTGGGGGCTCAAACCCAAATGACCATGAGGCCACAGAGCATCTATAGAATAGAATAGAATAGAATAGAAATACTTTATTCATCCCCAAGGGGAAATTGTTTTAATATCTAGTCAAGTCAGGAGGGGGGCAGTGAAAATAAAGTCCACATTTTTTGGAAAAAAGCAATTATTCAGTCAGGGTGGGCAATAACGATTTTTTTGTCATCTCATTCGTGATAATAGAAAAGTGTCTGTGTTGATATAAAACAAGGTATAATTCACAATAGAAATGTATTTATGATGCAAAATGAACCTATTACTTATTAAAACATACAGAAATATAACTTCATCATAACTTGATATGGAGTGGTGGGCCACCTGAAATCTATTGGAGGGCCCCATGTGACCAAATTGTAGTTTTCCTACCCACTCTTTTATTTTGAAAAATGTAGCTATTCTTCATTCACTTCCGTGTCACCACAGAAATCAGGAGGCAGCAAGTTGTCAACGCGAACAGTGGGTGGCACCAAGTTTTTGTTTTACTTTCACTTAACACGTAAATAACAATGAACTGAACCAACTTAATGTTATTAATTTTGTGCAGATAAATGTTTGGGATACGCTGTTCTTCCTCATAGCCGCTGACAAGCTAACGGCTAACGTTACACTGCGTCCATAGAGTTAGGTAAACACGGCTAACGGAGACAATAATACGCTTCTTCAGCTAGATTTTTTACGTAAAGTCAATTTTGCAGAGGAGGATTAAATGTTTAGGAACCTTCTTTTTATTTGCAGTTTAAACAATACAAAAAGCTACGCAGTGTTTGTGTCTAATGGGACAGTACATTGTGTGTTTTAGGGACTGAGAACAGAAACATCATTGGGACGCAGAGGCAGCTGGGATATGTATGACACATCATATCCCTCCTCTAATAACAAAAATAAATCAAAATTGAAGTTGCTGTTCGGCTTCTACTGCAACATAGAACATGAAGAGGTCCTTTATAACACTGAAACTGTCTCCCACGTCTGTATTTTACATGTTTTTAAGGTCAAACGTAGGCTTTTATTACTAGAAAACATGTATAATGGAAAACACAGATTTTTATTGTAAAATTAATAAATATTAATGGAAAGGACAATTTTCCACCTCTGTGGACAATAACAGACTATGATGTGCTCCTTTCTCGTAGACACTTGGTAGTTCGTAAATAGCAAAGTTATAGTTTTGGTGTAATTTGGCAGTCTTTTGCTAAGTTTTCTTGTTTCATGCAGGTAATGTCAAGATGGCCAGCAAAGAAGTGAAAAGTGAGCTGAAAAGTGCCAGAGAGGCCATTAAAAACAAAGAGTTCAAAGAGGCTCTTAAGCATTGCAAGGTAAACTTTACTTAGAAATCTTTTTTTGTTTTGTTTAATCCAATGAGTCTGGATGCTGAGTGACTCAAAGCTTGTCTTGCACAGAAATATTCTGGAGTTAATTTGCTTTCTTTAATGTGTTTTCAGGCGGTTTTGAAACTTGACAAAACCAATTATAATGCGTGGGTTTTCATCGGGTTGGCAGCCAGTGAACTGGACCAATCAGACCAGTCACATTCAGCCTATAAGAAGGCAGTGGAGCTGGAGCCTGAGCAGCTACTGGCATGGCAGGTAAGAGCCTGGGTTGGGATACACGTGAAATGTAGATTTATTTGAGGGTTGACAATGAAATTAGCAGAGATCTTTCCAGCCTTTAGATCTGCAAAAGACCTTTGTTCCACACCAGGGAGCTGGTTAATTTTCCAGCACAGTCACTGTTTGTGCCATAACTACATTACATTACATTACATGTCATTTAGCAGACGCTTTTATCCAAAGCGACTTACAATGGAATTGAGTACAGTCAGCCACTCCACTCAATGTTCTACATAGATCAGTGAGCGCAAACTTCAACAAAGACTGTTCACTTAATAACTTACAGTCCAAGACAATTTCATCCAAATCCATCCTTTACTTTTTGAGCTATTAATGAAACACGTACTCCCAGATTGTCTCTATAATTAGCCTACAGCTGGTTGTGACATGACATACAAGTGTGAAGTGGGATTTTCAGTTTTCACAAAAAGAAATGATAAAAAAAACAGGTGTATGGTGTATGTTTAAAACTATATCCATGAAATGAAGTTGAAGTGATTATTTATCAAACAAATCTCTTGGAAACAGTTGATTTACCTAGTGGAAAATATTACTTGTTACAGAAATTGCAATAAAAGTAGTTACAAATGTTATATTGTACACAAATAATGTTTCTGATTCCAGATGTTTTTTCCTATACCTCAATATATTTAATTAAGAATTTTTGTTTGTGCTTCAGGGCTTAGCCAATCTTTATGAAAAGACAGACCAGTGGGATTTCAAAGTTGAGCTCCCTAACATTTATCAGAAGCTTGTTGATCTGTATGCAAGGTAAGATGTGGAAGCTGTTTTACTGATGCATGTTTCTCCATAAAATATTATCAAAATTGTTACATTTCTGGTGTCATTTATTGCTCCATGTTCTCCAATCACAGCTCAGACAGAAAGAAATGTTACGAGGTGATCAAAAAGCTGTCGGACAGTTATCAGTCTGACAAAGATTGCAATAAGGTATGTAACATGACAGGCATGTGGTCCGTGTAATAATGGAAACAAGAGAAGCATGTGTTGATATATGAATGGATTTGTATGTCGTACACAGCTGGCAAAGGTTTGGCTGCAGCTCATTCAGCTGAAGGAGGAAGACGCTGTGGACAAGAAGGAGTTGCTGCTGTTATGGCAGGAAATGACCCAGCTCCTGTCAGACTGCATTAAAGAGGAAGAGCAGAACAATGAAGTACAACAGCATGTAAGTAAGATTTCTACAAATGTGGGGAAAAAACATACAACTTTATTGTTTCTCCTTGTTTATGAAGATTTTAAAAACCATATTCTTTAATCTGTAATTCTAATTCTTAAAGACATGTGCACAATTTCTCCCAAATCAGACAAAAATAAAGCTCATATTATCCATTATGTTGTTTTGTTTTTTTGGTTATCGTTGTTTGTTTGTGGTCAACAGTTAATCACGGCCTTTGAGAAGAGCTTGCTCCTCATAGATCCTGTACCAGGAGAGAAACACCAGAAGATCTCAGCTGATTATATTCAATATCTTTCAAAAGTAAGCACCCTTTCTCCTCCTCTGTATACAAAGACCATGTCATCTTTACTTAATCATCTGCTCATTTTTACATCTGAACAATTACATTTCACGTTTCACACTATTAATTAGTATTTGTACTTTTATATTTTAGCTTCCACAAGAGGAAACCAAAATGAAAGAGGCCTGTGAGTCAATGTCGTCCCTTTACCCTAAGCAAAGTTATCCTCTTGAGGTCCTTTGTTCTCATTACCTAAAAACAGGTAAGGTATTTTGTACATTTTATGGATAAAATAGGATTGTTAATAGAAATATATCTCCATTAAATGCCTGTCTGAAGCAGTTTGAGGTAATTGTTGGCCGTTATAATCAGAGGGTATGTTTTTAAATGTTATGCTACATGTTATATTTCCATTCAAAGGTGTTCTGACTGAAGACACAGTCAGCCGTTTCTCCCGCCTCCTGGATCTTGCCCCCAACTCTGGGTTAGGTCACTTGGGGATGGGCACTAAAGCACTTCAGGAAGGAAGATATAAAGACGCCATTAACAGCCTTTCACAAGGTCAGTTTGAGCTGCGACAAAGACTGAAAACTATTCTTAGTGCAAAAAGCACCTCCACTCTTTATAGACATTTGTGACTTTGGTAACGAATGAGAGGGATGGTTAACTGTTAACATGATCTATTTCTGTTTCATCAGGGTTGAAGAAGACGAGCTGCAGCACAGCATGGTACAGTTTGGCTGAAGCTCAGGTTAAAATGCACAGATATACAGACAGTGCTGCGTCATGCTCCCAAGGTACGTGTTGCCTACAGTGTTATATATAACTATAGCCCATCCATAACAGCACGAAATGTCTAATTTTGTCCAAAAGAATATCTCATATGAGATTGATCTAAAGTTTGAAAGGGAAACATGAATGTTTGCCACTGTTAAATGTCCAGTAATTAACAGTGGGAGGGTTTATCGGTCGGCAGAAATTAATTATATCAATATACTTATATTGGTATGTATGTATGTATATATATATATATATATATATATATATATATATATATATATATATATATATATATATATATATATATATTTATATATATATATGTTTATGACAAAGAGGAATGAGGAGTATGCCAAGGCCACCGTAGTTCTATAAATGTGCACCTTTAGCTGTCACTGCCAGTTTATGTGGAAGTCTATGAACAATCTACTGAACTTGCGTGTTTATCTGGTTCTTTTAGGTCTGACGACGTGCGTTTCTGGAGACGAGGAGCTGAGGGTCAAACTGCTGAAGCTGAAGCTTGAGGCTTTAGTTAGAAGTGGAGGAGAAAAGGCTGCAGATCATGCATTGGAGACCTTTTCACAGGTTTACACGATTAACTAATCTGCTTATTTAGCACATTGAAATATCTGGACTCTTAAATAATTGCTTAAAGCTTAATTGGTTTAAAAAAAGCTTGATAAATGTCATATGGATGTTAGTTTTATTTGTTGTTTGGATATTTTTCAGATTATAGATGCTGAAAAAGACCTTTCCCTCGTTGCCTTTAAAGGTCGTGCACACCTGAATAAAGGGCAAGTTGATCAAGCACTTAAGGTATTTTTGAATTCTGTCATACTGATTTTTATGAGTAAAACATGTAACACAGTATTTCAATTTTATGTCCAAGCTATCCATAGGTGAATCTTCGTCTTGCACTACAAATTGTATTATTGTCTCTTTCATACCAGGTGTCATCACAGTTAGTGGCCTCCAAACCAAACCTGGACCAGGCTTTAGCTCTTAGAGGACTAATACATATAGCTGAGGGCCAGCAGCAGCTGGCAGAGCAGTGGTAAATTCATAGCCTTTGTCTTAACCCTTCACTTAACCCATCAGTTTTCCCGTATATAATTAAAACTAATGCTGTTTCAATTGATTCAATGCTTTACGTAGCTTTTTAAAGGCAGCTGCCGAGAGTCCAAACTGTCCAGAGTATTACTTTTTGCTGGGACAACTCTACTGGGACATGGGAGAGGAGAGCCGTAAAGACCGGAGCAAAGCTCAAACACACTTACTGAAGGTTTGTCCAATAATTTAACATAATCGTTCTATTCTTTGTATATTTTAGATTAATTTAGTTCCAGGAAACCTCTCTCTCTGTTGCTATTTGTTGCACTGTGTTAAGGCGTTATTTTATTCAGGAAGCGTCATTTGTCCATTTCAGGCTGCAAAGTTAGATCCACACCTCGGTGCTGCGTTCCGTTATCTCGGGCATTTTTACAGGGAGGTCGCTAATGATCGTGGTCGTGCCCGTGGTTGTTATAAGAAGGCCTTTGACTTGGACAATGAGGACGCTGAGTCGGGAAGTGCCTCGGTGGACCTCAGTATGGAGCTGGAGGACATGGTGAGTGGCCACGTTGATCCGAGATTTGAGTTTTGTTGTTTAAACTTAATCACCGTTTCCTTAAAAGGCACCTCTCTCTTGCTTTATCCTGTCCTCCCTGTTTCCTTTCTTCCCTCTTTCCTCATCCTTTATTCCTATAGGACACTGCGTTAGCAACACTTGAGTCAGTGATAGCGAAAGCCACTCCAGGATCTGCCAAGTGGGCTTGGATGAGACGAGGCCTTTACTACCTGAAGATTGGGGAGCATCAACAGGCTGTGGCAGAGTACGGATTTTAAAATCTGAGACAACTAAGATTCAGACCTGGTATTAAGGAGACCTTGGTTTATATGTGATGAGTGTTACTGACTCTTGACTTCTTGTTGTTTAGTCTTCAGGCGGCTCTGAGAGCCGATCCAGAAGACTGGGTGTGTTGGGAGTGTTTGGGCGACGCCTACCTGAACCGCCGGAGCTTCACCGCTGCTCTGAAGGCCTTTGGCAAAGCTCATCAACTTCAGCCGTCCTCCATCTACAGTGTTTACCAGGCTGCTGCAATCAAACAGACCCTGGGCAAGTTCAAAGAGGCTGTTGCAGAGTATTTGCAGATCACAGCACAGCAGGATTATGTTCCTGCGCTTAAAGGTAGGTGTTTGTTTCATTTTACTAAAGATTTAGTATTGTGTTGTATTTTTTTCCTCTCGGTTATAATGTTGAATTTTATTTGTGTGGGTTGCTAAGGCCTTGGAGAGTGTCAGCTGTCTCTGGCAAGAAGTTTAATGGACGACTGTAGAGATGGAGGAGCCATTGATCTCATTCAGCAAGCGATGCAGAACCTCTTCAGGTGATGATTTGACATTAATGTGAATTGATGCCTATTCTGTGAGTGATTACACATCAGTATTGCATTCCCCGCAGTGCATCAGATGACCTTCTGTCTAACATTTCTCATTTCTGCGAACGTCCAGAGCTGTGGAGCTGCGTCCAGACCTTTCCTGTTTGTGGAAGCTGCTGGGAGATGCTTGCACTGCAGTCAGCACTGTTTCACCAAACAGAGCTCAAGTTCTAGTGCCTGCCCTGCTCGCTGGATTAGACCCCAACACACAGAGCCACATGCAGAACCAGGCCCAGACTCTCAAAATTGGCGAGAGGTACTATATGTCCACAGCCGTTTTTCAGGCTGTCTATAATGTCAAACATAAAATACAAATACAGTAGCTTGAGTGCAAATTTTTGTCTGCAGGTGCTACGTCCATGCCCTGAAGCTGATGTCTGAGGTGCCCGGCCTGTGGTACGACCTAGGACTGAACTACTATTACCAGGCGAGACTGCCATGTCCCACAGAGGATGACCAGAACTCCCAATCCCTGATCCAACAGAAGGCTCAGCAGGTAATTCACGAAGCAGTTCTGCATTATTTGTTTCCACGTGTGCTCTTTTAAGAGTTTTGTTTTTTTTCCTCTTGTCAGTGTTTAAAAAAAGCCATCATGATGGACTGTGGGAACCACAGTTACTGGACTGCTCTGGGAGTCATTTCCACAAACAGAGGTAACAACAATAATGATGATAATAATAATTATAATGTAAGTCATACTGCTTTAAAGCTTTTTGAGGACTAGCTAGGGATTTTCCTGTGCACTGAACTCAGCAATATTTCCTAACTAAAAGAAAATATACCAATATAGGCCACAATCCCCACCCGGCCAAAAGGGCTGGGGTACCCCTGAGCAAGGTACCCAACCCCCAATGCTCCCCGGGCGCCACTCAGTGTGGCAGCCCACTGCTCCTACTTGTAGGATGGGTCAAAATGCAGAGGAATACTTTCCCTAAGGGGATTAATAAAAACTAACTTTATTAACTTTATAACTTTATACATATTTTCTATTTCAAGAAACATTTATTCATAACTTTGTGTAAAAGTCCTTACATTGTGTTTCATTCCCTCTTTCAGTCCCTCTAAATGGACACGCACCACCTGTAGTAATATACTATGTGGCCTACACTTGTATTTATTTAAACCTATTATGTTATTTGATCGGAAAACGTTATAATTATTTGGTATTAAGTAAGTAAGTGAGTAAGTGCAGCAGCCAGCCTCCATTGTAGCAGCGGCTTGCTTGTCAGAGTCCTGCAATGCACATTATACTGCGCAATAAGCTAAGATAATTAATCAGGAAATAATCAAAATGTTATACTCAAAAGAAAAACACAATAAAAGCATGCAAGTTTGAAGCTGAGGTGTTGAATCAATGGAAAATGTGTTGCTTGAGTATGTCTCATTTGCATCTGAATGAGCACAATTTTGTCTCATCACTCTTCTCTCTGTCACATCAGGTCTTGAGAACTTTGCTCTGGCTCAACATTGCTTCATCAAGTCCATACAAGTGGAGCCAAATGTACGTACAGCAGCTTTAGCCTGGAAATGAGAAGTATGATTAGAAAATATACACATGTTTTTGTTTTGTTTTGACTAGATTTTTGTAATATCTCCTCCCAGAATGTTGTTGCCTGGACAAACCTTGGTGCCCTCTATTTGAAGAAGGACAATATCGAGGTATGTGTGTGTGATCATTTTCTGTTTTTCACGTTATAATATCTGGCATTTTCAAAGTCTGGTCTTTTTGTTGTAGCTTGCACATGAAGCCTTCAAGATTGCTCAGTCCTTGGAGCCGCTGTATGTCAACTGCTGGATTGGACAGGTAATGAACTGCACTCTGTAAGATGTATTGAGGAAATTGCCATTTGACCACTAGTAAATTCCGAGATGGAAACACACATTTGATGCATGAAATGTACTGTAATGTAAAGCAATGGGAAATATGTTTTGATAAGACTGAAAATGAAAGGTTTGTTATGCGAGACTTTCTATCTTTGACCCATTTTGTCTATTTCCTTCTTTGATCCAGGCCCTGATAGCCGAGAGAGTGGGAAGCTATGACACCATGGATCTTTTCAGACACACCACTGAACTAAGTACACATGTACGTGATGTTGAAAAACACCTTTGGGTCGCTGTTGTAATGCTGTGTGCCGTTTACATGTAACTAGTCTTTCCCCAACAGATGGAAGGAGTGAAAGGTTATGCCTACTGGGTTTGTTCCACCCTGTTGGATAAGAGCAACAGAGACTCAGAGTTGTACCGCTACAACATAGTCCAGATGAACGCCATCTCTGCTGCTCACGTGGCACTTAGCAAGTACACAGGTACGCATTCTTATTTCTGTGTCAGGCTGGGGTGATTGGGACCATGTAGCTCTCTAGGTCTCCATTTACACCTGGTATTTACATATTAACAAATGCAGATTGCAGCAAGTACAAGTCTTAACACCCTCAGGTCCATGTCCATCTTGAAACCTCAATATTTCCTCTAAATGGAAACAAAATTTACAAAATGAACATCACGATTTACTGAATAAGAGATTAAACTAGCAATTGAGACCATTAACTCCTAAATGGTCTAAAGCAATAAAGAAGTAGAAGTTCATTTTCTCATAGACTTCCATTCAAATGTAGTTCCTTTCTACTTTCCATGCCTCACTTTTTAAACATTTTATATACAATGTTCATGTTACAGCAGCTGAGCTGTGTCATGCATGATTCACTCAGCTCCTCCCAACACATTTTTCTTTCCTGTCACTCACATATGCACAAACACAATGACAAGTTCAAAACGTTATGTTGATCTTGTCAATAGATGTCAATATGATGTCAGTGGTTATTTAAATACAAGTTGGAGAAAAACGGATCCATTCTCATGTGGTCGCAGCGTTTGAACTGTCCACGAGATCCTGTTGAGATGATGCTTCTCTTGTTCTTCTCAGAGAGGATTCAGTCTGACCCTGAAGCCTTCATCATGCTTGGATACCTGAATGAGCATCTGCAGCTAAAGAGACAGGCCTTACAGGCTTACCAAAGGTTTCTATCCTATTTACAGTGATTGACTTATTGACAGATAAAGCAGCATACCAAGAGGAGAAACATACTTTTAAACCTAATTGTTTGTAATTGTCTTCCATCAGAGCGGTTGAGCTGCTGCAGTCCATGCCCTCAACAGAAGAACTGGCCTTTGCTCTGGGCAGCTATGGCCGTGCTTTGTGGTAACAACTAGCTTATGTCATAACAATGCGCTTGAACTATTTTTTTTTTTACCATTCCCAGCCTCTTGAGTACCACCCTTTGTGTTGTGCAGCACCTCAGGTCAGTGGGAAGAGGCAGTGAAGGTCTATAATTCCACTCCGCTGCAGGAGCTCAGTGATCTGACTGGACTGGCTCTGGCCTACTTCAGGGCTGGACTCATCCCAGAAAGCATCAGCGGTGAGAGACTGGCGAGGATGCTCTGTAATCAGAGATGATGTATGTTTGAGTAACTGTGAATAATCTGCAAACTGTTGTGTTTGAAATATAGCCTATGAACGTGCCTTGGCTGTGGCTCCCAGTGAGAAGGATAAGGCTTACATCTTAACAGCTCTGGCCCTGTTGCAGCACCGGCAGGGGAATCTCGATTCAGCCAAGACTTTGCTGTTCAAATGGTGAGAGTCCACATTGGTTTTTTTGTAGGATTCTGTCCTTTAACTAAAATCTGTTTTCTGTACCAGTTTTCATTTTCTGTCCTTACCTAAAAGCTTTCCAGAGATACAAGTCCATTCTTAGTACTTAATTTTGTGAACGTTTATGTTATGGAGTTTAACAGTTGTCTGTGAAGGTTCTCAGTCAGCCATGTCATAGCCATCTTCACTAGTTGGCAACTGGACTTGCTTGAGTTAATTTGAAGTTAATTCAAGTGTCATCCAAGAGGCTTCTTCAGTTCTGAAAAAGAGAGTTTATATATGATAATCCTTTTTTTGTCCCCCATGGGGAAATTTACAGGGTTACAGCTGCCAAAAACATGCAAAAACAAGTTAGAAAATAGGAATAAGGTTCAAGTCTACAGTATTCACCACTGAAAAATGTAAGAGTTGGACAATATGATGCTGTCGCTCTTATTTTCAAACCTACAGCAGTGTCTGTGTTGTTCAAGGATTATGGAGATGCGAGTGGACAGGCTGAAAAAGACAAAACAAATTGAGATAAAATATTGTGCAAATATGGTAAAACTGTGCATTTGCAGGAATGCTGTTAAATTATTGAGCTTCCGCAACCTGTCAAGGAAATTAACTTAAAACAAGAAGTATTGTCCTTTACGATACTGCACAATGATGATGTGTGATAATACTTGTGCTGTCCAGTACGTACTGTACTTGCAAGTTGACAGAAGGTTTCTCTTGTTTTTGTCTCCACAGCTCAGTGTTAAAGGAGCCAATCTCAGAGTCTCTGCTGTGTTTATGTGCCCTGGGTTTGGTCCACGGGGATGTCACACTATCTGCTGCTGCCCTGACTGAGCTTCTAAAGCAAGGTTCGGCATCTGGAAGTGTTGTCGAGCAGCGATGTTTACTCACATGCACCCTGCTGGCTCTTCAGGGTAACTACAGTGCTGTGCAGAGAGAGGCCTCCAGAGCTGTTCACAGGTAGGCTGCTTGTTTGAATTGTTTTGAGCACATTAATGATGGGCTGTACTCTGCATCAATGAATTTGATTGTTTGCCAATTTGCCTAATACCCGAATCTGCATGTTTTTGGACCATGGGGGGAACCCGGAGAGCATGGAAAACCCATGCAAACACAGGAAAAATATGCAGAAAGACCCTTGTTCAATATTTGTTTTAACAAGTAGTTGAACCTTATATAGTCAACGGTTGTGTATAGAAGATGCTCTGCATGTGATAAGTCTTTCTCCGACTGCTTTTTCTGTCTTATAGAAATCCTGGAAACCCGTCTTTGTGGGCCCTGCTGTCTCGAGTGGTGCCTCGGTTCTACCCCAGGAAGGCAAAGGTAAACCTGTGTTTAGTTTCATTCACTCTTGCTGTCGTGTTGAGGAAAAGTCCTGGTGGATTTGTTCATGGTTTGGTTTTCTGTGGATTCCAGGGTGGAGCGGTCGCTGGTCATGTTGCCTGTCTCTCCAGTATGACCCAAGGAAAGGTAAAAATTAAATACTTTACTTTTATTAAATACTTAATTAATTCCTAGGGGGAAAATTTGGTGCGTTATATCTTTGCTCCTTCAGAGTAAAAAGTAAAACTCGGGAAAGAAAATAAGGAATATGATTAAGAAAACAGAATATCAGCAACAGATAAAATAAAAACATGACAAGAAATATGTGCTTAATAAGAGTTCTATGGCAATGAATGTAACTGAATAACAAAAAGAATGTGGGAATGTAATGCATGTACAGGAAAACTGAAAGAGAAACTGTTGTAATGTGAAATGTAATTATTCTGTGAAATTCACAGCCTGAATACTCAAATAGGTTTATGTCACATTCATGAATTTAATCCCATGCTTACTTTACTGCCTTTTTTATTATGTTGAATGTATTGCGATAGAAACCCAATTTCCTCCTTGTTTGTATTAAACTGAGGAAATGTGTTCCTGCAGAGGGCGCTGTTGTACAGTGGAGTGAACCAGCTGGCCGTTGGAAGACACTCAGGAGAGGATGGTCAAAGGAACGCACTGAGGACTCTGCAGAGAGCTGTGCTGCTCTGTCCTGGTAGATATACATGTACACATAAATACACACACAAAAGACGTCTCCTAATGCTATTTGAAAGATTCCTCTCAGTCCATTATCATCTACAAAGCCAATTTGGTGACAGGTTTTTATTTATTCCGTTATCTAAAGCATCATTACATCCTCATCTGCTTCATTATTAAATAAAATGCAGCAAACACAGGGATTAAAGCAATCGTTTTCACAGCACTAATGTACTGTGAATGTGTGAAAACCACCTTACATTAAAGGAAGACTGTGAAGCTGTAACTTTCCTCTCTTCTTTCAGACGATCCATCAGCGTGGGCAGGATTAATGGCTGCCTGTCACACAGAAAACACATCCTGCTACCTTTCAGGCTCTGCTCCCTGCAGACAAGGCCTGGAGAAAATCCTTATGTCCGTGGTTTCTGAGAAAGGTGTGTGTACGTTGCCGTGCGTGTATATGTGTGTGTCTGATTGTGCGTAGATGTGTCACTGACCGCTGTTTTGTTTCCCAGTGCACGGTGTAGAGGAGATAGAGCGACCTCTCGCCCAGACTCTCGAGGGATGGGTTCTACAACAGGCAGTCGCTGGTCTTGTGTTGGGAGGACAACTGGAGCAGGCTGAAGCCCTCTGCTCACAGGTACTAATGTGCAAACACAAACACAGGTCGACATGGTTATCCTTTTGAGCCTTATCCCTAACCTAAACCCAATTCTAACCCAAAACCAGGTCTTAACTATGGGGAAAAAAAAGCAATTTTAAGTTGTGGGGTCCAGACAAAATGTCCCCACAAGTATAGGTTTGTACATTTTTGGACCCTACAGAAATATAAATACAAGTATACACACATGTTTGCACAGCATTCATAGTGAGGAGGCCAGTGTATAGCAAATATAACACACACAAACTAGTTTTTATATCTTAGTGAGGACACGTCATTAAAATAATGAATTCCCTAGCCCCTTATCCTTACCTTAACCATCACAACTAAGTGCTTAACCCTAACTATTTCCCTATCTTTAACCTAAATCCAATTCTAACCCTAAAACCAGGTCTTTACCCTGAATAAGCCCTTTTAATGCATGACAGAATGTGAGGACCAGCCAAAATATCCTCATGTAGTACACGGGGAATAACTGTTTTACTCTCAGAACCAGGCAAAGTAGCACTAGTTCTGTATTTACGGTGTGTTATGTATGACTTCATTTTGTCCCAGGTGCTGAATGTTTCCCCAGAACACCCAGCGGTGATACTGTCACTGAGACAGGTACAGTGTCAGCGCCTCCTCGTGGCCAACAGTGGTACTGTCCTCCCAGACTCTGTGCTTGAGCAGCTCAGCAACGCAGTGATGATGAACCCCACCAATATAGGGGCGTGGCATGTAAGTGGACACTCGGACATTTCACTCTGTCATACTTTTTTTCTTTCTCAAGTCCCATTTTCAGTCCTGGATTGTCACCAGGTTGAATGTTGAAGCAGTGAATACTTTCATGTAATCGCAACATTTAATTATTCATGCGACTTCTGTGAGATTCTCCTACAGGAGAGCTTCAAAGTTGTCGCACTGTTGCTGCAAATGACAAAGCAGACATTTGCCTTCATTCTTTGCATAATAATAATATTTAATTGAGAAGCAATTTGTGCCTAGTAATTAAAGATATTGCCGTTTTGTGCCTGTGGTTTTATAGTTGCTTCATCTTTAAAGACAAATCAGTGCATGACTTCTCAGGGACTATGAGACCAAAGGCCATCCATGATTTATGTTAGATTTGATTATTCAGTCTCCGTCTAACCCCACCTTATTTCCTCACTTGCCTTTTAATGATCTTTTCTACGCCTGTGTGACTTCACCTCTCATATTTCCTCTCCTACTTATTTCTGTGTAAATCCTGTCTTTTGACCTCAGCTCCCACTCATCATTTTCCTTTCTCTTTTTAGTGGCTTGCTGAAGTGTATCGTAGCCAGGGTCTGCTGGTCCAGGCAGTGATGTCTTACAGACAGAGTCTGCAGCTTGCCTCACAGCTCGGCCTGCACAGTTGCCAGGTCGCCAGTCTGCTCAGATTAGCGCTGCTCGCTCTGGGACCCTGTATGGTGAGTTCCATGAAAACACGACACTCGAGCCAAAATACTCCTACTTTCAGGGTAACATAGTTTAATTGTTATAGGACTGAACTGCTATAAATATGAAGATTTTTGAGTAGGGATGACAATCCTCGCTGTGGTGGTTTAGTTCTTCCATCATCAATAATACAATATAGTTTAGTTAGGTTATTATTTGATTTAAAATGGCATCAATCTAACAATTTCTTTCTTCTGCCGTAACCTACATCCTCCAGAAAATTGCAAATTTCCAATTTGTCCCATTCTTTTTGAGGTTTGATGCTAAAGTTAAACAGACAAATGTCGCCAAACGCATTACAGGAATGATCTTTTAGTTGAATTTTAGAATAATGGCAGGCAGATTTGAAATCATATCTAATTGTATTTTATAGTAGAGTTGTATTAAGTGCTGTCAGAATAGTTTCTAAAGACAGTTGCAATATTTCTTATACTATAATGTTATTCATACAAGTAGTGGCAAGAATTCAGGTAGAAATTAGACATTAGATATCAATTTAAATCGACAGTACTGCTACTAAAATAATAGTCTTGCAACTTGATCTGGGTCCTGCAGCGCTGGAGACACAGGAACCTGCACAGTGAGTCAATTTTTAGATTTGAATATAATATTACTACACACACACACACACACAGCCCTGTCTAGATTCTGGTCTGCCGGAAGGCAGACACAAGATAGTATGATATTGAGCAGAGGGGCTAAAAAAAAAACAGAATCCTTTCTAATGCTGACATGTGAGTAAATTTTAGTGACATTCATTGGGCGAGTAATTAAATTAAACTGAACATTACTTTTATTTTCTATGTGTTTCTCAGGCCAATGTCCCAGGAGATGAATGGAAGGACCTGGTAGTAGAAGCCACCACTGAGGTTTTGAAGCTGGACTCATCAGCTGTGGCTTTGCTCGTCCAGGCTCTGCTCCAGTACGTGACCAAGATGGCAGCAAGGTTGGTACCTTCACAGTTTTACTTTCCCCCCGGTGTATGTTATCAGTACGTTTGATATTTAATAAAATAAAACATACTACTGCATGTATATTTTCAGTAGAACCAGATTTGGACTTGAACTGGACTGGGCCATAGTTCCCACCCCAGGCTAATAACTGGAAATAAAAGAAGTCAGTCCACAGAAGAATAAAACAACCCTGATTTAAAATATATTGATATTATGCCTGGGGCCAACTTTGAAATCTGAAAATCCAAAAAACAAAAACAAAACCCTAAATCACGACTGATCAACAGACCAGACTAGGCTCATTAATTTCCATATATATTATTGTTTTCATGTGAACATTTGCATATCCTTCAATACAGGTATGTGTTTATTACAGCTGGACTCCATTTAATATTGGATTTCTTTTTATTATCCGTCAACATACATAACAATTTACGAATTAAAATGAACAAATTAACATTGAATGCAAATACTGAAATGTTAGGCCTGTATGCTGACACTGAATATTTACGCAAAATTTAAATGACATTTGTTTTATTCCTTATTAGTATTTCTTAAAATGTATCATACATCTTTTTTTTTTACATCAATTTAATACTTATTTACCAAACTGAAAATTTAGAAATATAATGGCCTTTCACAGCCCAGCTGCAGTACTGTCTACGTCCACTAGGGGGTTATGGTTCACACTGTTGGAATCACATAAAAAATGATGTTAAATATTGGTAGGAACTCTGAATGCTGCTCGACAGGCTAACAATTAGCAGAATGATAAACTGGAAACCACTTGGTGCCAAAGGGCAGAAATGGGAATTATCGCCTCCTAGCAGAGTGGAGGCAAACCACACTTCAGTGTTGTAGAGCTACAAACAATAGCAATATACATATTGATTTTTATCACACCATGTGTAATATCTATTAAATCCAGGGATTGGACAAGACTTCAGAGACTTCAAATGTATGTGTCTATATATCTTTATAGTATACAGATATTTATTGTACTTCAAAGCTGTTTTCCTGCCCAGACATAACAGCCTTCTGTCACTACCTTAAAGACCTGCCAGGAGGCTTAATTAGAGTGCTGCATTCAGCAGAGACTGGAACACAAAAAAAAGAGGCATATGTTCAATTGAATTGGCCAAATTCCCCCCAAAGAGATGCGGCAAGAACTTTCCGTGCCAAGAAAAATCACATCATCAGTGACCCCTTTGTGAACCCGAGTTAGTTTATTTATGCCTTTCACTGTTTTAAAGTCTCATTTTATTATATATGGAAGAAAACGGCGAAAAGAAGAACAGTTCTGGACTCAAGCAAATGTCTTGTATGTGTCTTTTTACAGGGAAACAAGACGTTTGTTGGAGAGGCTGGTGTACGTGACGTCTCCAGACTTCCCAGTGACAGTGGTTCAGGTGGCCAGCTGGTACCTTCTCAGACACCTGCATGCCAAAAATGACGAGGAGCTGATTAATGTAAGCACACACACCTGCCTCAGACACACATGTACTGTTAAAACTGAAAGATAGGTGTAATAGGATTGGGCCTTCCAAGCAAAAATGCTATTTGAACAATAAAAGAATTAATTAAAAGCAGTAATTAAAATGTTGAAATTAAAAATAGTAAAAATTTGTGTGTTTGAAAGTCTAACTTGGTCAAACCCTGTGTTGACCACACCAAAGTACAATGCTTTAACCGCTAAGTGAACTGCTGGTGGAAATCTCAGTGAAGCTACTGGATGATGGCACATCCTGTCATTTATACTGCCACTAGGGGACGCTGGTTTTGAAAACGTAAATTTAGGTAGGTGTAACATGCATATGACCATTAGGTAGGTGTAACATGCATATGACCGATACGTACGTTTCAGTTCATATAGGACAGTCTCCAAGTGCATGAGACTTAATCAAGGTAATGCAGGGATCACAATGTGTTGAGATGTGTTGATGCATTCAAAGACCCTGGTAAGTGTTATCACTTATGCAGTCCACTGATTAAATATTTCATGCCCTTCCTTCACTTACTGTATATAATATTTTCAATTTTCCATGATGTGTAGACAGTAAACCTGTCCTATTTCTTATTTCTGCATTGCTTTTTCACTCTTATTTTTTTTATAGGTCCTTTTGCAACACGCCAAAAAGAAGGGAGATCAAAGACTGCTGGAGTTTCATTCAGTCCTTGCTTCCACTGCATCCTGAATTATGCAAATCAACAAGTAACTCACAAATCATGTCACTGACTGGGTTTATAAATTCAGCTGTTCTGGGTCTCTTAAAGGTACAGTAGGTAGGATTTTGTATCGATCAATAATTCCACTATAATCATTCAGCAGAATGTAGATCAACTGCTCTGAGAGAGAATAGCACTCTTGTTTCACAGTCTCACAACTCCAATCTGCAGTGTCACAGTACCTTAAATACACTCTGACTTTACTAGGATCCTGCCTACTGTATATTTAACTCATTGCATTAATTCAACTGGACATTATAGGTCTGATATTTTAAACATAACATGTTTTAACATCATACAGTGTTGAGCTGATCAGGAAATCATACATTTTTAACATTATCATGTTTCTGTTTCTTCAATATGGATTTAACTAAATATTCCACCATCGACACGGAGGCTGAAATAAAGGCATTTTGCTTCGTATGTAAAGAAAGTTTGAGTTTGAGTGATTGAGCATGAACAACTAAAAGACGTAGATGATGCAGATTCCTTTATTGTCTTTGCTTAACGTAGAAAAAACATGAAAAGTAAACCTTTATCCTTGAAGATATGTACAAGCTATTGCATAATATTACACCAATGTGAAAGAAACAGATAAACTCTTCGTTTATAAAGTTTATTTAGTTTTCTGGCATGAAGATTGTGCGTGAACGGCCAAGAGAAGTGGACACAAACATGTGCCCTGAGGACAAAGACAAAAAAACCCTGAATATTTATCCTCAAGTAAATGGAAAATAAAGCTGGCGATTATTAAGAATTTGAGCTGCCTCTCCGGTTTTGTACAAATATTATTATGTAAAAGTCATTGTTTTCTCTCCAAGGCCACATTGTTTTACTACACTAGAAAAATAACCTGTTTTAATGAGAATTCCTTTTAAAAAACATTGCTTTATTCAATAACCTGTTTCAAAATGTACATAACTTCACAAAATTAGCCAGACATTTTCATTTACAATGCAAATTATGTTTTGTTTTTGCCTTTTGATACAAAGTTTCAGGATTTGCTTCTTCATTAAGGAGGAATTAGCTGTGAGCACATGTATAAAAAAAGTGAGTTCCTTCACGATATACAGTGATGTTAAAAAAAGGCGACTCTTCTTCAGTCACTGATGTCTGCGACCTTGCTGCAGATGTGCCTGATCTCGTTCTGCAGCTTCTCCTTGTCGAGGCGAGACTTAACGTCGCTTATCTGCCTCAGGGACTCGATGGCATCGTACACAGACTGGAACCCTACGCAAGACAGAATGCATCACAGTTGGAAACTATTAATACACTACAGGTAATATGAGTCCACACTGATCACTGGATATTTGCTCCTTTTTTGTTCCGATTGTTCTGTTTTAAAACCACAGGAGATCAGCAGTTTCTGAAATAACAACCAAGTCACGTTTCATTCTGATTTTGAGCAGGTTGTCTTGATCGTGACTACATGCATAAATGCATTAAGCTGCTATGATGCGAGCGGCTGGTTAGTATTTTCGTTTGCTTTATTTGTAATGTATTATATAAAAAAACAACAGGAATCATTTAAGATAAGACATCGTAGACATAAAGAATAGGGCTGCAACTTGCGATTGTTTTCATCGTCTAATCTGTCAATTTATTTTCTCAATCATCAGAAAATGTTGAAAAAGAGATGGTGATGTTCTCAAATGGCTCAAATTTTGTCGTCAAACCAAAATCATTCAGTTTGAATGATTTCTTCGTCGTATGGAGCAAAGAAACCAGGAATTATTCACGTTTAAGAAGCTGAAAATCAACCACAAGTAGTCGTGCGACGTCCTCAAACCTTTTCTTAAATGATAACCATGATGACTGCAGTGATTCAGACGCACTGTTGACCCTCTGTGTGCCGGTTGAGAGAGTTTTAACATATTGTTTCTAATATGAGGGAATGACTATGGCTTAAAAAGCGGTCACACAGGTGTACCTAATAAAGTGGCAGACATGTCCAGCACCTGTCACAGTTAGAAGTAAATAATTAAAACAGGCTGTGATGGGCAAAAAAGTACTATTTTAGCCTATTATTTTATTTTATTATAAATTGATGGATAAAGAACTTCTTAAGCTATAGTCTATATCGACTAAAATACAGCTAATTTTGAATTAAAAGCTGTGAGGTGGAGGGATAAACTTTCCTCTTCCTCCGTCTCAGCACAGATATTAAGGCAGTAATCAATTATGTACTGCTTTTATCCCGTCTCAAACATCTCCTTCCATCTTTTCTACCTCTCTGTGAAATAGAGCGGCGGTTGAATTGCTGCAGCTCTGAAATCAGCAGGTGATTCATAAAGCGGTTCACGTTTGATTTACTGAGGCTTCTTCTTCTTCTTCCTTCTTCACTGTGAGTCGGACACAGAGAGCGGGGAGACGTGAGAGCGAGTGCTGCGGTAATTGAACCTTCCATATACAGCATGAGGAGATGAGATGAGGATGGATGTTGACGGCAGCGTGATGCAGAGTTGAGCCGCTCCATAACTTTGACTTGTTACTTTCCCCCAGGGAGGTTGATCAAAAAGAGAAGGTCATGTAGTTTAGACATAGACTGATTTACTAGTTGGGCCAAAACTCTTATGGATACCACTCTGTCTGTGTACGTTAGTGCTGAGGACGCTGATATGTCGAGGTTTTGTTGGAGAACTGTGAGCAGGAGGGTAGAGGTGGCTAATAGATTGGTTTTGGCTGATTATTATTATTAATAAATTGGCCAATAACTACAAATTACACATGGAACTCATCTTTGTAATTTTGCACTGCATTGCAGGCATTAAATATAGATTGGCGAGACTGACCAAGCTATTTTTTTGCATTATTTGTTATCATTAACCAGTTATATTTCATCAGCCGGAGGGAAAAGAAAGAAAAAAATTAGGTGGGCTTATTAGGTGATCTATTCAATTTCTGTGAGACACCAGAACAAGAGGTATGTGACTTTTTCATCTCTTATGCTTTGTGCCGCATGTAATTTAGTATTCTTGTCAATTTATCAGTTCATTTGCATTGTCAGAAATTAAAAGGAGGTTTTTTTTTTTTAATTAATTCCTGTAATAAGAGCTTAAACTCGCACATGATGACTACTTAAACCAAACCACATTGCAGGTTTGCTTACTTCGCATTAATAAAACATACACCTCTCATGCTTTATTTAAAGAGTCACCACTGACCTGTAATTAGTTGGATTTGTGAGAATCTAATATGTGGGAAAAATAAATAATGTCTGACTCATTAGTGAGTGATGTGTTTCCCCCTCCTGACGCGTACAGTGAAGCATGTGTTTACTCGTGAACGACAGCTACACAGTGACTGTGATCCTCGCCTTTGTGATATTCCTGTTTGAGCAGCTGCAGCTCCTGATGAAGGCCGCTCTCCACTGAGCTCATCCTCCGACCCAGTTTGTTCTCGGAGCGCTTCAGCCGATCCGCTTGACTCTGTTCGGCCTGATCCACACGGACCTCCAGAGCAAACAGCTGTCCACTCAATCTGGACTCTGCCTCCACCTGAACACAGAACACACACAAGCAGTTTTACTTGTTTGTTCATTTTGTAACACAAATACTCACTTTTTTGGTTTTATGAACATTTTGTTTTTTGAAATTCTGTCAAATATCATTCTTTTGTTATCATGATTGAAAGTTGTGATACTATTTTGAGATTATATCGTCCACCCTTACTGAATAGTTGTTTTTAGGACTTTTTCCTCACCTTTCTCACCTGTCCTGACCAGACCAGTCTACAGTTAAAAATGAAATGGTAATATGTGTATGACTGATTTACTGTGATGCAAATACAACAGATTCTTTGGAAGTTCGGACTTCCAAAGAATTTCAACCCTAACCCTTCTTTAAAGAACTTGCAGAGGGTGAATGAAGAGGACGCTCGTACCATGTTTTCATGTAGCTGCTGGTTGTTCTGCACATTTGTCTGTAGAGAATCACTGAGCTGTTGTTCTGACCACTTCTTCAGTGAATCTGTCTGTTCTTTGACTTCTTTTATGCCACTCCACATCCTAGAAAGACGTCAGAAATTTTTTTTATTATCATTAAGTGAATTGTGACACAAATGGCTTTCCATATCCTTCTTGATTTTACACTTTTTCTGTATGAATTTCTCAAAATCACCTATATCTTGTTTTATCTATTTTTTTATTTACATATTATTTCTTGTTAATATTAATATCATTTATATTGCTGCTTTTTCGTATTTTGTTTCCTTTCTTTCAATATCTTTGAGGAACTGTCTGCTCCCAGTTCCGCCCCCCAGTCACGTGCTCCTTCTTCAGCCAATGGGATTCTAGCATCCAACAACTCCCGCCATTAAAATAGCTGTTAATTAAAGTTAATGACAGCAGAAGAAAAGATGCTGCTGGTGCTGCACGAGACGCCGTGTCGTCATTACCGCACAGGTGAGTCAGACAGGGGAACGCGAATGTCATCACAGATCGTCTTTGTTTGTTAAGATGGTTTCTCGCACAGAAAAAGAACTGAACTGTCATACATACAGAAACCAGAGCAAAGAAATGTTAAGTCTTAAGCTACCGGAGATCGTCTATTGCGTTTTGTTTGGTAAGATGGTTCACTAAGGATTTTAAATGAATATGTGTGAATCATTGTGGTGTTTTTGATTAATTCTGGACTGTTATAGTCTTGATGAACTGATAAAGTCATCTACATTCTTGTCACACTTTACTGTATATGTTGGGATGCTGTTTTGCATTGAAATGTCATTTAAACTTCACTTTTCAATGCCAAGTTTTTTCCCCCCTGTACTGTGTTTTAAGTTAATCAAAGTTTTAGGGACAAACACTTTTGGAGTTAAAATGTAACGTGTTCAACTTCTCTCTGGCTGTAGGTGACAAAGAAACTTAAACCTGTTCCATTATGTGGAGAAGAAGGAGGTGAGTTTTGATTTAAATTGTGCAAACACTTCATAAGTTGGATATTGGGCCTGGGAGGTGATATATGTAGAGAGTTACCACTTGGTCACGCTTTAATAACATGTGAATTGTTATTATTTGTTATTGTGGTGGGTTTTTCCTACCAAATTAAAGTGGACGGTCAGCCACAACTTCCTTTCCATCTAACTGAACTGTCCTCTTTGTGCAGGGACCGTCTACAAATTGCAACACCGACAAAAGAGGAGCACAAATCTTCACTGTCTAACCGATCTGTTCACTGCGAAAGGAAACTGATCATTGTAAGTGCAAACTCATGATTTACAAATGACTCTATCTCAGGGTTCTCAAACGACGTAACAGACAAGGGAGACATTTACCTAAAGATCGACTTCTTTCTTGCACAAAATTCAAGCACGTTCTATGACCCATGTCTATTTCAAATTCACAAACTTTCATGGATTTCAAGGGCCACTGCTTACTTACTTGTCTTCCCGTAACTCATTGTGTCTCTTCAGCTCAGACACGTTGTTCCTTTGACTCTTGGAAATCTCTGTCAATGACGTTGTCAGTCCTCCAAGGTCACGATGGAGCTGCATAAACACACACAGGCAAATTAAACACAGTAGTCACATGACATGCTGTGGCACCGACACCATGAATGCACCTAACCCTGTTTAGGAAATGCTGCTGAGTCATGCTTTCATTATGTTATTGCACTGCTCCTGAGGGGAGTCGTGGGAAAACAGTGATGATGACCCACTTTCTCTGCATTTTCAATTATCCTTATGGTGGTGAACATGCTTGACCGCTGCACCACGGCGTGTGCTGCCGTCAGTGATTTAGAGCAGCTTTAGAAGGAAAGTGATGTTGGTATGAAAGCAAATGACCTTCCATATGTGTTATAATCCATGTTTTATAATGTTTTAAGAGCTGGGTTCCTCTACTGAAAATCTGGTCTTAATTCTCACACAGCACGGATCTGTGCCACAGGTGCACTCTTGGTAAATTGCTGTGGGAATAGTACACAACTTGTTATATGGAGTCAAAAGTTATGATTAATTCTATATCACATTATTATGTTAGTGAACTTGTACAGAAGTCACAAAATAGATTATTCTATTTTTGTCCATAAATACGAGCCAAGCAAACTTTGAAATGTAACATATTTCTTAAAAAATGTAGTACTTTTTGCTCAAGTGTGTTTTATATAGTTGGTGAAAATGGGAAAAAAAAATTAGATTACTTATAGGTTGTTCTGGAAAAAAGGATGTAAGACATTATTGCAATAAGCTGCCTTAATACTCGCTATTTTACGGGTTAACAGTTACAATTATTGTAATAACTCTAAAATAGTTGACGATTAATTTAGTTTACCATGGTATCTGTACACTGGACCTTGACTATTTTTTTTTAAGTCTTTGTACATAATTTTAATCCCGGTCAAAATTCAGCCTTTAACGTCTCCTTTAACGCTGCACCGTCTCTCACCTTGAATTCCAGTTCTTTAATCTTTACATCGACAGCTGCTCTGAGGTCTTTCATCTCCTGCTGCAGTCGGTTCATCTGCTGCTCCCCGGAGCTCACGTCCACGCTCAGCTTCACAATGCTGGCGTCACACCTGAGAGAGGGGGATAGAGAGACACTGCTGAAAGGTGTGAGGTCAGAAAGGTGAGCAGGATGCAGGAGGAGAGCGTAGAGGAACTAAGCTCTATACTGAAGAACCTGACACTAAAATGGCAGACAACCAGACAGGCAACAAGATGGAAGGAAAGAAATACCAGAGATTGTTGCCCTATCAATACTTTCCAAGGCAAACTAATGGAAGCTAAATGAAGGCTGTGGTGAATCTGATGTAGAGAGACTTTATCCCTTTGAGTGCTGAACAAACACATTTAACTGTCTCATTGAGTTAGGAGGTGAATTACTGACAAACACTAATGAAACATGGCAGCGATAAAATACGTCTACTTAAAATTCACAAAGACAATCTGTCCGTGCATCTTAGTCTCATACTCTTCTTCCTTCTTCCTGTGTTTGCTTAGGACTTAAGTTTTTGTGATTGTTATTATTCTGCCTCCGTTTGGTCTTCGTAAACAGAAACAAGACAACACGCCCTTCGCCTGAAAACAGTTGCCGTCAAGCAAAACTATCAGACCTGACTGAGGGAGTGATTGTGTGTATACAGCAGCAGTGCAGAGTCGCAACAGTATATACAGGTGTATCTGCAGAACATCTCTGCATCGTTGACTGTAAGAGACCGTGCAGATATTCACTTCATATCTGTGTGGATGTGAGCTATAAAAAATTCAAATTGAAATGTTGTGAGTGTTGTAATTTGGGTTTATTTCCCTGGACACCGCTACCATGGTAAACCAAAGGGCTTCACTGACCAGTTCTGTTAGTATCTGTTAAGTTTATCTGTTTTTCTTTGACTTGTAATGACTAACATGGAAGAGGTCATTAGACTGAGTAGCGGAGGTCTTTTCTTCATACTCTTTATTGGACTATAAATCAGCCTTTAAGTCAATAAATGTCAATATCCTCTCTCATGTCAGTGACTGACCTTTTAACCAGTACACTTGATTCTGTAATATTAAATACATGTGTACTATAAATAGACGTATTTTTAATCTTGCTCCTTGGAATAAGGCAGGCCTGCTGTAAACAAGCAGTTTTTTCAAAGCAATACGACAAATTAATTTTATGACATGTGAAATACCTTCTTATTGTTCTACTTTTTACACAAACTTTGTTTACAGCCATTTGTTGGACTCAGGGCTCTGTGTGTGTGAGTGTGTGTATGTATACCTGGCTACTCTTGCTCTCAGGTCTCCAATGCCAGCCGTGTTTTTTTGGTCTAAGCTTTGAACGGCTCGTGTGGTTCCAGAGGTGACAGAGTCCCGCTGCACGAGCTGTCTCTCCATTGCCTGCAGCAATCAAATATGGACCATCAGTTACACTCACTGCCACTTTATTAGGTACACTTGTTACAAAGAACTTGGTCACACAATATCTACTCAGCCAATCACATGACCGAGAACCGTGGCATTAAAGCATGTAGACCTGGTCTGCTGGAATTCAAAGCAAGCAACAGGACGAGGGAGGAAAAAGGTGTGACTTTGAGGTCTGAGAGTTTCCAAAACTGCTCATCAACTGATGGTTGTTTTACAGAGAATGGTACGAAACAGAGAATGTATCCAGTGAGTGTGTGTTATTTGGTTGAAAGATACATTTTAACTGTTGAAAGAGAACAACCAGATTGCTTCATAATGACAGAAAAGGAAACACTAACTCCATTAACGACAGCGGATGCCTCTCCCTCCACTTTATTAGGCGTACTGAGTATGTAATAAATTGGCTGATGAGTGTAAAATGGCATGTTGACTTCTTTACTTTTTAATGCTGTCCTCACATTTCCTGTGCATGAGCAGTTTTATGCCCCCTCACTTCCACCTTTTGTGTTGAATCATCATTTACCAAAGGATTGTGAATCCCTGACATTAAAAAGACAAATCGCCCGTTTGTAACCAGATCAAAGAGCTGAGCTTCTTACCTCCTCATGTGCAGAATTAATTAGTTTTCTGGCCTCCATTTAAAAGTTTGGATAATGTCAGACTCCAATTACGTCCATGAGCCTTTTGGTTCACACTAACCAAGCTGTGGGTTTGACACTTTTTTGTTCTGCTTCTTTGTTAAGCTCAGTTAAAGATGATTCAAAAACATTAATTACTTTCCACTAATGATTCTGCATACTGTTTTACATGCCTCATTGCATAACACGATATTATTTTAATAAGACTTTTCCTTGCTCATATAGACAATAATATGAGCTGATGCTGAGGAGATTTTAGGACACTGACCTTGTAAGAACCAATTGTCCTCATGGGGCAGAACTTTTCCCTTTCTAACATTTCTGTGGAAGGAAGGTTACGTTTAGGGCAAAGATTTGGACTGTGGCTTGGAAATGCTTCCTTAAAGGACATTTTAAAGTGTCACAAACAAAATACTGGAGGGAATGTGCTTGGAAAGTGAGCATGAGATACTTTATTACACCTAATTTTGGTGTTTTCAGCTGCATGTCACACACACATGTCTGGTCCTTTTGCGGGGAGGTGGAGAAAATATTAAAGCACATCTCTGATGTAAAGCATATACCCTGAAATACAAAAATGACTTGGGCATGATTTACAAGGAAATGGATTAGAGAGGATGTAGATAAACTGCAGAGAAGTGTATCGCTCCAGAGATAAACTGGAGAAATGATCTCATTACTTGAAGGAGTGCCCACATGAGTAACACGACCCCAAAAATCTATGTAGTAGTAGCTGCTCAATGAAAGATAAGGTGACAAGAAAAACACAGAGAATGACTAAAGAGACTTGAAACAGGCACTGGTACTATTCATTCCAGGCCGCGGCTTTGCCAAAATTGCTTTGTTTGGGTTGTAAGTGTTGGATGTGAGGATCGTGTGAAGTCTTACTTACTTAAATCAGACATTCTAAGGCCCACATGGACGACTAATGATTTTGCATTTGACAATGACAACTTGTCCTTCTAACTTTCACATTCTGACCATTTGCATACCTGTATCTCCATGCTCAGCTGCTTGACAATGTGTGTGACCGTCAGTATGTGTCTCTCCAGCAGCTTGCGGGAAAGTGCCTCCACCTGGACGGAGCCCCTGGTGGACTGAAGACCTGCCGCGACCTCCTCTTTGATGCTGAAAGCCTGCTCCAGGAGCACGGCCAGTGCCGTCTGCTGACCGCCCACACCAGCCTCCGAGACATCCGACCTTCATCGTGAGGTAAAACCAAGCTTTGAGTCGTAAAGTAATGAAGTTCCTACTATAGTATACACTTTTTTGTCCCAGTGGAGCGATGCATTTTGGGCTTGATGGTGCCTCCATACATCACAATCATTAAATAAGTGACATATATTAAAGTTAATTAATAGATGAATTGAGTAAAGGGGGAGAAAACCAACACTGTACCTTAGTATTATATGAACAGCACATAGAAAACAGATTTTTCTTTTTAAATCTATGACTAGTCGCCTTTTTTAATACTTCATGGGGAGGAGGGGTGGGTCGAAATATCAATATGGTGATATATCGTCTCGTCGTCCTTCCAGGCGCAGTTGACTTTTTACATGACAGATCAAAAAGACTTCAGCTGGCACCAAGTTGTTTCCATGACGAGCACCATTTTGTGTCTTTCTTCCATTCATTAACTTCAAATGATTACATTTTTTGAGCTGACAGATCATTAATGTTTGGTTACTGCTCTGGATTCGGCCTTTTTTTCCTACTGTTGCTTCTTATTCTTCTTGTGTGAACTAAGGGCGGATCAAAATATCGTTTTGGTGATATATATCATCGTCATTCCTCTTGCAGTACGATAATCGGTATGCCAGGGCAAATATCGATATTTTAATTAAGACATTACGGTGCTATAAACTAAACTGTTCCTGCCAGTTTCACTCGCCGCCATGCATCGTGTATCGTATTGAATCTATGATTCCCACCTCGACTGAGGAAGGCACAAATGAGTTTTTAAAAGCGATTTAGTCTGCTTTTATTTTGGTACTCGTACTCGATGTTAAGTACATGTTATGGACCATCCTGTCCTCTGTGGGCTTCTCTTATGATAATCCGGGGCTGTTTTGCAACTTATGCACTTCTAAGTTGACATTTTTCTGGCACTGGATCACATAAAAACCTCCACAGTGTGGTTCACTGAAGCGTTCATCTCCACAGACGTATCGTGAAGAGAGTGAGATAATGTGTATTTGCTTTCAGGCCCTGGGGTCATTCTCAAAGCTGATCTCTAGCTGCCTTCATGTCCACATGATTGCTGTGTCACCCTTACTTTGAGCGATTCATTTGATCACTTTGATTCGCTGCATTGTTGCAGTGTTGATTTCCTCCTATCGGCAGGAGGAAGTAGAACTTATCTTTAATTATCTGACAGACTGAGTTTTGAGGTTTTAGCTGGGTCAATTTCTCTTTCACAATGTTAGATTGCATGAAATATAATATTGAGTAATTCATAAGCAAAGTTACCTGCTGTGTTTCTGGTGAGGTTTTAACTTTAGCTCATATGACATTTCTTCTTTCCTACAAGAGAAAAAGAAAACATGCACATCGTAGTATAAGTGGGACCATGATATTTACTCTGCTGTATCTCTAATGCAACCTTAACTACTTTGTAAAATCATGTTTTATTGCTAAAATCAATGGAAAGCTTTGCAGTTTTCCTCTTAACAATATACACATCAATCTTTCTTAAGTTCTCTTCAGTACTTACAGGCACGCTCTTCATTTGTCACTTGAGTTCATGTGTTTTTGTTGTCACTTGGTAACTGTGGTTTCCCTAAGTGTTGTGCGAATTTGTCCAATTGTTGTGCGACAGTGATGCCTTCATTGTGTGCGGTGAAGCGACTTAACTTGGCTAACTAGAATATCTGATGACGTAAAACATTAGTTTTTTTACCTCAACTGTGACAAACGTGACATCAGTCTATGTTACTGCAGTTCTTAAAGTAGGATTTAGAGGCATTTAAGGGTGAATTTGCAACCAGAATATCTTGTTTTTCTTTATTGTATGGTACAATTATTCATTCTTAATAGATCCCATGCAATTCTAGTCTACATTTGACAGTTTATTTTACCTGTACATTCACCACATTCACATATTCAATTTATTATTCAGTTCTACTTATATACGTCATAGAATTTAAAAGTTCATAATTCTTACTTCATATATTGATTAAAACATAATCATATAATGTTCAGTTCATCGCCCTAAATTCTACAGACTCTTAATGTTCAATAATCTTCATCCTCTACCTGAACTGAATTTCATCTGCAGTGTAATAAAACATTATACACTCAAGCTAACTGGAATTAGCCTATTCTTGATGGTAAATCCTGATATTTTGGGTAATGTCGGGTCACATTAAAGTAGAGATGAGCTTTAAATCCGGGTTAATGTGGTTCACGACTGGACATAAAAAAACAAACACTGCAGGCACTGGGAGAGCCATTGCTTTGATTTAGATCACTGGAAACATTTCAAGGTAAACATGCAAATGCACGTCTTTGAGTTATCTGTGTCAGTGAAGTACTTTGGTTACAAATCACTTGTACTTGCTCTTATGCCTCTTATAGTTAAGTTGATATTTTCTAGCGCTGGAACATCAAAACATTCAGGGACAAAAAACAAAATGTCTGTAAATAATGTATTTCAATGAAGCATTCGACTACACAGAAAGAAAAGAAGTTTCAATATGAAGAACTGGTACAGCTCATACCAGGGGGATATGGGTTGTTTTATGGCCAATGCTGATCATTAGAAATTAGAGCAGCCTATATATGGCGTTATTTAATTTAATTTCTTTGGCAACAGACAATAGAGAGAAATGTACATCAGGATATCTATTATTGCAACTGTTCAGTAGACAATATTGGCCCAATCCTGTATCCTTGAGTCAATGCGCACAGTGTACGATAAAATACTTTTATTACTGTATGACAGTCCATTGACCATTCAGCCTTTTGCTGGACTGAATTAATCATGAAGGGAATGAGTCAAAGCTTCAAAGTGAAAATGGCCTTGTCATGTTTCTTACCTATGGCCTTCATTATCCCACACTGTGAGTCATGTTGCTGCCATATCATCTGTGAACCGAATGACATATTTACTCAATAAGGCACGACACAGCAGAAAATTATGTTATAAGCTGTTAAAATGTGTATACTATAATATGTAGTAGCTACTACATATTATAGTATACACACTTTAGCTGACACTACTATCTAGTAGCTACTAGATAGTAGTGTCAGCTAATAGCTCTACCATTTGTAGACGCCACTAATGCTAGCGGTGCTAACACCACCACCGTCATTAATGCTAGTCCTGCTAGCAGTGCACAGCTGCTAAAATATGTATAGTGTAGTTAGTTGTTTTTTTCTGTTCTGCTATGAGTGTGCGTAAGCATTAGCTGCTAAAGTATAATGTAGTTATATGCTAATAAATGATACAGTGTTCTGGAGTAGCATTATTTGCAAAACTAATTATATTATGTGTTTGTTTGTTTGTTTTTTTCTTCACTGTAATAGCCTAGTCCTATGCAGTGCTGCAATAGATTAGTCAGTTACTAAATTAATTGTCAAATAATCTATTATTCAGTTTGTTTTTTGTGTGTTCTTTTTTTTAATAACTAAAACAAGTTCTCTGTTTTTTTCCAGCTTTAAATGTGAATATTTTCTGGTGTCTTTTTTGCTCCATATAACAAAGAAAAAAATCATGACAATTTTGGTTTGTGGACAAAACCAGACATTTGAGTTCAGAATTATTTTGAGGTTTGGGAAAAACCAATCAACATTTTTCAGTATTGTCTGACTTTTAATGGACCAAATGATTACTCAGTGAATCAAGAACTTAATCGACCAATTAATCAATTATGACAATTACCATTAGTTGCAGCGCTAGTCCTATGTGTGGAGGTTTGTGTGTGTGCCTGTGTGTAGTTGTGCACGTGTGCGGCCACAAACACTGTGGGTCTCTTATCAAGTGGACCAACGCAGCATCATTAACAGGAAAGGCCTGCTCAGTGCACACTCATCAGTTATCCTCACTATGGTCCAGCAGAAAAGCCGGTGGCAGCCGAATAGAAAACTGGCTCACATGCTCAGATCCCCATCTACTTAACTGAAGGGGGGAGGACTCAGGGCAATTTGTGGTGTGGCTGCCAGTGCCCTCTTGGATGTAATTAAAGTGATTTAGTTTATGGAATGGATTAGATATTGAGCAATCCTAAGCTAAAGCAAAACATTTGATTGGGTTCAGATGTAAAATATGAAGCAGTCTTCTATATAAATCAGCAGGAAACTATCAACAGAGGGCGCTGTCAGAGCCACTCACACCTTCAATACTACAAATTATGCCACAGTCATGTCATGTGTGTCTCATGTGAATACATGTCTGTCCATACAAGGCTTTGGACTTTCCCTTATCTCTGATTGTGTAGTTGAGAGATGTCTATCTTATTCTTTCCCCTTTTATAATTGACTTTCTCAAAGTAAAATTTAATCAGCGCTGTTCACATGAGGCATGATGTTAAATCTTGTGCATGCGTGTGTCATGTTTTCCCACACAGAATAATATGGAGATGTGGACTCACTATTGTTATTTATTACCCCTGCCAAATTGGTTCTTGGCTATAATTTGTCTATCTATATGTTTGTAAGCAGCATAATTTAAGTTCAGGATGGATTTGTTTGAAATGAATGTAGATTGTGGCCCAAGAAAGAATTCTAGATTGTGGTGGTGACCCAGCCAGATACAGTTGTTAAACTTGCAAGATAGAGGAACGTATTCATTAATATATCTTCTGAAAGTGTCAGTAAATCCGTCAATGCATTTAGACTAGGCCTGCAACGATTAATCGATTACTAAATTAATCGTCAAAGAGAAGTAAATTGATCATTTTCTTAAAAAAATTAAAACAAGCTTTCAGATTTTTCTGTCTCTTTAATGTGAATATGTTCGGTTTTCTTTGCTCCATTTGACAAAGAAATCATTATTCTGACCTTTTATGGACCAAACAAACACTCGATTCATTGAGAAAAAAATCAATAGATTAATCAGTTAATCAGCCGCGGCTTTAATTTAGACATGGTCAAGAAGAGGTTGCTGGGGTTTCAATTAAATGTGGATGAAAAGTGACTCTGAACATTACAGGGTTTTTGGTGCCAGCTATGCTGGTCTGAATATTTCAGGAACTGCTCTTTTACTGTGATTTTCAAGCCAAACCATATCTAGGTTTTACAGGGAGTGGTGAGGAAAAAAGGAGAACATATCCAGTGGGTGGCATTTCTCTGGGAGAAAAATGCCTTGATAATTTTGAAGCAGATGGTCTGCTTTAAGACGTTTTATGTATCTAACTCAGTAGCCAGTGAGTGTAGGTCGAAATCTGCTCTAAATGATGCAAAGTTGAGTGACCTTGGCAGAGATTTGTGCTTTCTCCTTGTCGTCTTGCTGTGTTTTTGTTTATGTGAATGCAGATACAGTGTTAACCAGAGGGCACAGCAGTGAAACATGAACCAGAGGGGAGGACGTAATGAGTTATTATTCTCATTGCAGCTGCACAGCAACTAAGAAGAGAAGAGGCTACTCCGCAGCGCTGGCTGCTCACTGCTGCATGTGGGTGATAACATTAGCTGGGGCCTGACCCATTTGATGGGGACATACTGAGGGCAAAGCTATGGCGTGCAGAGGCATCAATGCGACACAAAAGGAAAACAAGTCTTTTAAACCTGCAAGGCTTCAGACTCATTGTCTGGTTGTGCTATTGTTTTTTTTAACATTAGAGGGCAGTTAAATCGCAAAAGTGTCAGAGTATTAATTTGCACTTTCATTTTCAAAGTGAAGCGCTGAGTGTGGTGGTGTTACTGAACTTGAATTAATCAAGTAAAGCCAGTAAAACTCCAAAATAACCAAAAACCAAATAACTTCAGCTCAACGCTATTTAGATTCCCAAATATATCTAGATTTCTTCAATATGTTCACACACTCTTGGGGCCCCCTTAGTGGTCAGGAGGCCCCCAAGCAGCCGCTTAGCTCACTTAAGCCTTTACATACATGTACATGTTATGCTCACCCTGACATTATTATTTGAAGTTTCTAAACCCACACTTAAAAAGAATCATAATAAATGAGTGTACTTCAGTTTTGAGACTTCACCCAGCTCAGTAATCTAGAGACAGACTGATTACCTTTTACCTATTTTTAAATAATTTGCATTGGCATACTATTTATTAAGTAGTTGGTCATTTATACATACATTACACGCATTTGTTACAGAAATGTAATCCTCCTCCTTTGGCTCCACTTGAATCATCTGTTTCCATCTTGCCCTGTCCCCTGTGTCCTCTTATGTTATGCCAACTGTCCTTGTGTCCTACTTCACAACATCTGGGAACCTCCTCAAATGCTACTAAATTACAAAATAAAATTGATAGAGAAAGACCATAAGTCTTGTTCAATTCTTATGTGCATCTTTTGTTGTGACGAATTAGGAAGAAATGTAAATTAGCCAAAACAAATGACCATAGTTAACCTTTACTTTGAAGGAGAGGCTGTAAATCACAAACAATAATGGGATTATTTGGACTGTCATTGTGTTTGATGTGACTCACAATTGGTAGGGATGACAATGTTTTGCATCTTAATTTTCATTTCTGTCTGTCAACAAACAAGAATTATTTTTTTGCCTGAAAAGTAAGATTCAGTTTTCCTTATGCATTTTAATCTTTTTAAAGTGAGTCAATACTATTTGTGTGTGTGTGTGTCTGATACCGATATCACATCCTACATATGATACCGATACAATAGTATGTATTTGCACCAATATCGTGGTCCGCAATCAGCAAAAGCATTCTAGCTGAGTCATGTTTGGGCTGTTTATTTCCTGTTTTTGGGAGAACAATATTTGTTACACAGTTGGAGAATTATGTCTTTGAAATGACTCGGCACAAATGTGTTGTTAACCCTTAGAACACATAGCATTTCGGCTGCTTTCTTCCCATTACTATATCAAAATGTATACAGGCTATAAACATTTGCAATATAGAATGTCTTACATCCTCTTTTTTGAGCAAAAAGGGCAGCCCGTGGCCAAGTGGAAAGGGAACTTGACTTGTAACCAGAAGGTCGCCTGTTCAAATCCCCACCCGGCCAAAAAGGGCTGGGGTACCCCTGAGCAAGGTACCCAACCCCCCAATGCTCCCCGGGCGCCACTCAGTGTGGCAGCCCACTGCTCCTAATTCTAGGATGGGTCAAAATGCAGAGGAATACTTTCCCTAAGGGGATTAATAAAAACTAACTAACTTTAACTTTAAAATCTTTTCAAATCCGTTTGAATTTGTGAAATTTGGAAATGCGTCACATACAATGTTAGCTTGGCTCGTTTTTATGAACAAAAATAAAATAAAAACTATCTATTTTGTCACTTCTGAGTATCGCACCTCCCGCTTTTAAAAAACAAATATACTATGTAAAATGAATCATAACTGACTCAACAACACATAAGAAGATGAAAAAAATTCACTTTGTAAAGCCTGAAGATGTAACACCACAGGATGTCCATATAAGGAGTTGTGAATTATTCCCACTGCAATTTAACAAGGGTGTGCCAGTGACACAGATCTGTGCTGTGTGAGCACTAAGAGTTAACAGCTTCATAGCTCATAAATGGTCTAAAATTACTGTATCAAGCTATTATCGGTATATATACTCAAGTTTCTCATATCGGCATCAGTATCGCACACAAAAAAAGAGGTTTCGTCCCATTAGACTCCTTCTCCTGAATCTGGAGCTGTTGTTGTTCTCTGTGGTTTGTTAAGTGGGTTTTTTTTCCCCACAGCTGTGTTACAAACATCTCCAGCAGGCACAGTGAATGTGGGACTGGTTATGGTTATGTAACCCACCAGCATACTGATTATTATCCAAGTCAAGTGACATGTTTTGTCCAGAGGGGGGCGCAGTGCACTCCCCAACCCTTCATTTGAATGGAGAAATTAAAGAGGAAGTTTACCTAAACCCTTTAAGCACAGCGGGGCAGAGCAGGGACTCACACACAGCAGATAACAACAGATAAGTGGGAGCATCTTAATTTCAGGTGATTCCAGCTGCAGAAGTGACTACATGTGCTCCAACTTCTCCACACTCAGGGTTTTTTACTTGCATGCTGCACAGTGAGAGTGTGAGTGTGTGTGTGTGTGTGAGAGAGAGACATAAAATTTACAGTGTTGCCTGCACACTAGGCATTTTTGTGAGGCTCCTCGTGTGACTAACACCCCCTCCATCATCATCATCATCATCATCACACCGCGCGTCTTCCTTCTTGGCGCTCTGAGGTGATCATCAGCCGCAGCAAACTGTGACATCCATCCTCAGAGTGTGCTCAGGCTGGCCGGCTGCTGCACAGGCACCATGGAGCAGAAATCACCCAAGGATGAGGGCAACACCTCCAAGGGACAGGAGTCCTACCAGCGGAGGATGTGGAAGAATTTCCAGGAGAGAACCAAGCCGTGGCTCAGTCCTAAACTGGGGTCGGAGCGTCGCGGCACCGGGGGCGCGGAGGGCAGCAAGAAGGAGTCGGGACTGTGGATGTTTAAAAGGAAAAAGAAACAGTTGGATCGAGTGTTCTCGTCGTCGCAGCCCAATCTCTCCACGCCGGCCCGCTTCGACGGGAGCAAGAAGTCCAGTGGAGGCGATGCGGTCCCCGGCACCAGCGCGGACGGACGGCCGCTGCTCCATCCGCTCGGCGCAGCCTCTGGAGCCACGGGGAGCAAGCCCGAGCTGACGGCGCACGGAAGCCCCAAACTGTCCCAGCTCATCACGTACCAGCACAAGAGCTCCTCTCTGGGCTCGGCGTGCTTCGAGAAGCTGGTGGTGGTGGACGCGGCCGCGGTGAGGGGTGAGGATGAGGAGGAGCTGCGTAAAAACACGAGTGATTCTGTGAGTAAGAAAAATAGGAATAAAAGAAAGATGGTATTGAACACTTTTTTTAAAAGGGGGGGATTATGACACATCCACAGTGATTGGCCTGGAAATGACACAGAGAGATGAAGTTTGATGAGGCTGTGGTTCACCGCGGGGATTGTCAGTAATTTACCACTTTATTTCTCTCTTTACTCATGTCATGTAGCTTGTAGAGGAAGAGCTGCACGGGCCAAACATCAACTCATGCAAATGAAGGCCTGTGTCATCATCATCATCATCTTCAGTGACAACATGATTACACTTACACTACACAACCACACTGAGCTTATTTCCTCTATTTTGTGATTTTATCACAAGCACCCAACAGCTTCCCTCTTTCTATGTATTTTGTTTTTCAGAGTAGGATAGAGGATAGTTCCCCTTTTATTGTCACAGCGTCCTCAGGCTGCAAAAAAGGCTAATGTTTGCATGAATTTTCAAATATAAGACACGTAAGCAGCAGTGCTGTGGATTTACAACTGGTGTGTTCCCTCATCTGTTCACGCGCTGAGTCAGGAAAATAACTTTAATGCATCCCAAAAGATATTCCTGTTGAATAAAAGATGCTACAACATTAATATGAGTGAGTAAAAGACAAAAGAATACAAAAATGTAGGATACAAAGGTGTCGCTCGATACCACTTTTTGTGTCGGTTACAAAACCGATATCACAATCTTGAGTATCAGCACATCCCGATATCGGTCTGATACTTATTTTGTAGAGCATTAATATACTGTGCTTTAACTAGAAAATCCTTTGAGATTAAAATCTCTCTTACGAGCGAGACTTTATAGATCAGTTGCATAATATATAATACAAAGCAGTGAGTTCCAAAGACTGGGTTGGGACCCACAGGTGGTTCGGGGGAGATTGTTTTTGGCCCTTAAACAAATCTGAAGAATTTCCCAGCCTTTTAGTAGTGATTTATGTGTACATGTTTCCAAACGTGCATCAAATAGTGTTCTAATCCATTTACCAACTGTCTTGTTTGCTTACTTCATCAAATTGAGTGCAGGTGTTACAGATGTGGCTGTAGATGAGTCATTACATTGTGCACAAATATGAATGAATCCTCCCCATAACCATATGAGGCATGTATATATGTCTGTCAGTCTGTCTGTCAGTCTGTCAGTATTACTCAGTCATTACAACTATGAAAAATCCAGTCAATAGAAGAGACCAGTAGTGACATAAAAAACAAATTAAAATAACTAGAAACTGGACTTAGGTTACACATTTTTTTAGTTTATCCTTAATATTTCCAATAATAATTTAAACTTCAAACAAAGTCCATTTTATTTGGTGTCCTGTTTCTCCAGGACACAAATGCGGCACAAAGTCGGCTTCCAATAGATATTTGGAAGTGTTTTTTGAGCCATGATCATGAATTAGACAGATAACATAAGGCAAATTAATAAAACAAGTGCTGGTACTCAAAATGGTGGTGATAATGATGGTCAAACCTACTGTATATACAGTGAGAGAACATGGTAGCTCAGTGGTGGAGGGAGTCGTCTTTCAACTCAGGTTGTGGGTTTGTTTCCTGGCTGCGCAAGTCTACATGTCGATGTGTCCTTCGGCAAGACACTTAACCCCACGTTACGTGTGAATGATAGAAAATGCATGTCTGAAATGGGTGAATGGCAAATCTGTAGTGTAAAGCAGCAAGACTAGAAAATTGCTATAAAAATACAGACTATTTACCATAACCAGTTCAACTAAAGTGGATACACATTTCTGTTACAACAGGAGGATTAAGAATTAGTGACATTTAAAGGTGAAACATAATATTTCCTGATATATGGTACAATATGATACAACCAATGTTTTTAAAAATAAATAATATATAAAAAAATACATATATATTTAAAAAAAAAACATTTCTGCGCTTCCATTCAGGGTTTGTTCATGTGTGAAAAATACACATAAAAAAACCCACCTTATGTCATGTCACTAAACACAGTTTGTGCCATTGCTGAAGTTGAAATGAAAAATATTAGATAGAGAGGGCGAGGGACAGAGGGAGAGAGAGAGAGTGCATCATGTGTGAAAGCCCATAAGCACCGTAGTTATTGGAAAGCTTTTCATCTCACCACGTTTTGAAATGTTCCAGAAATGCTTCGCGAGCCTCGTCCAGATCGCTGTCTGAGAGTGATTGAGCGCACGAATGCAAAGCCAGGGATCTCCTGTCCATTAAATCTCAACAAGTCCGTTGCACTCAACAGAAGAGGAAAAAGGAAGAAGGAAAGAAAGAGAGAGAGCGAAAGAAAGTATTAATGACCTCGCTTAAATTGATTGAGCACATTCATCACAGCACTTACCTTCTCCGTTATATAATACACAGGGATCTCCCTGGCCAAATGAAGTTTTAGCATTCTGCACTATGAGCCGCCACCGGCTTCCTGTTGTTGCTGCTGCTGTGTTTATCAAAGCATCTGCTCTTCATTTGTGGGATTTTTCCATGTGCTTGTAAAGAGGAGAGTGATGAAGCTGCTGCTGGTGGACATGACTCTCACTGACAGATGTTTCTTTCTTTTCCGGCGCGCTTTAGTTGTCAGAAAGCATGAATAATCTCTCATGTAAGATATACAGCGCAGTATGAATCTGTTATGTAATGAGGTTACAGAGAGAGAGCGAGAGAGAGATGAGGAAAACGGGACATGGGATGATGGGTAATGACAGGAAATAAATGTAATCGGACAGGAGAGATAATGAGGGATGATAAGATGAGGCGACGAGAAGATGTGGCGGCTGATAAAAGACGACGTTGATGAGAGGAGAAGAAGTAAAGATAAGATGAGCTTAGATACTTTATAATCAAGCAAAACTAATTATACAGTATCGGCACGGCTTGATTTACAATGGTATTAATGTAGTAGTTAATATCTTTGTGTTTCATTTAATATTGTTGTGTTTTCCTTTGTGTTGGTGTTTTGCACTTCAGGGCCACCGTACACCTGGTACTTTTTTTTTCTGAGCTGACACTCAAATGTGACGTCGTTTGTGTATTTGTGTCGCGTATAAAACAAAGTCACGGCAGTTTCTTGCAGCCGTGCTATGATGACTCCGCCCACGTTGAGGAGGTACTAAATTGTATTGTCTGATTTTTCAGCTCCTTAAATGTGAACGTCTCCTATTGTCTTTACTCCATATCGCAAATAAATCATTAAAACGGAATCATTTTGATTTGTGGACAAAATAAAACATTCCGAGAACATCAACAACATTTTTGAATTTCAACATTTTCTGACGTTTCACGAACCAAACATGTACTTGATGAATCAATAAAATAATGGACAGATTAAGTGATGATGAAATAATCGTTATTTTCATCCCTAAATATCTTTAATGCCTGTTTGATGCATTACTCCTCGTGTTTAGTGTTGGCGATAGTTCTCCTTAACGCTTTACTGACCCAACAGGAATCAGCGCACTGTATAAATTCTCATTACTGAAATGAATGCATAAAGCTCCAGGCCACTATTTGTTGAATTAAAAATAAGAATATTTATTGAACATAAAAACCACAACACAAAGCTGTTGCACAGTTTGAAAATGAGTGATGATGATGAGGGAAAAATGCCAAGTTTTTCCAAGTCATTTTTTTATCCCCTCGACGGAGAGTAAAGACACATTTCACTTTCTGCTGTTTGCAGCGCTGTCGGGTATCGTGTGTGTGTGTGTGATTGTGTGTGACAAGTGCAGTACATCATCGCACCGAGAAAAGCACCCACTGAAATGGCAAGTTTAATAGCGACATTTCTGCCTGGAGTGAGGCTTCGGTCTTCTTTGCACACTTTCTAATTCACTCTCCTCAGGGGCAGTATACCAGGGCCTTAAGACAGCAGGAGAAGCTCAGAACTCGATTAGACTGTGTCTTCAACTGTTCTCTATGGGACGGCACAGAATAGTTTGTTTTTTTCACAGCGGTGATTTTGATTGGGACAAATGTGGCAAGAGACTTCCACGGAAGCTTAACTTCTCTGGGAGTCAATGGCACAGTGGGCAGGCGTCGACGCTGGGCTTCTGCATGACGATTGGAGGAAGTGTCTGAAAGGCGGAACCAGTGTTTTGATTGACAGCGTTGCAGAAACATACGCGACACTGGAGCCTCAGTCCTGAGTGGATTTTGTGAGAGAAGTCTGTAGGCAAATAGCTGGTTGTTGTGTGTTAATTGCTGGGCGATATACACTAGTCTACTATGGCATTATCAGAGACAGAAACCTCATGTGGCAGCAAGAAGACAAGAAGGTCCTTTCTGCGTGGAGTTTGCATGTTCTCCCCATGTGTGCATGGGTTTTCTGCGGGTTCTCTGGTTTCCTCCCACTGTCCAAAGACATGCAGATTTGGGGATTAGGCAAATTGGACACTCTAAACCACCGTAAGTGTTCGTGTGAGAGTGGATGGTTGTTTGTCTCTATGTGTGACCACATGAGGGACTGGTGATCTGTCCAGGATGTGACCCCACCGATTGGCCTATGTCAGCTGAGATCGGCATAGTGCCCTCCGGAGACCCTCATATATATATAAAAGTGGTATAAGATGAGTGGGTGGATGGAAAAACCCCATGTGTAAAAAAACGCGATAGACTCACTCTCTCCCTCAGTGAGAGAGACACTCCAGGGAGAGAAGAGGAGGGAGTAAAAATAGGCTGATAATTAGAGAGAAGAAACTTAATATGACGTGATCCAAGACGAGAAATGTACCATAGACCGCGCAGCTTTAATCAGAAGAGTTTTTGGTGTAAAAAAAAAGGTGAACTTGTGTTAATGTAATTAATTCAAACTTGAAATAATTTTCACAGGAGCAGAGTTAACACTCTGACAGTGGAGATAGAAGAGTCTTTATTGCAGTAATGAGATGCACCTGCTGGATTTGACCTATGACACAGAGAGAGAAGCAGCTCCAGGACAGGTCGCTGAGGTAATAAAAAGCCACTTGTTCCTGACATGGTTATGGTGACCGTGTCTCCATGGTAATGTTACTTTGGCACAGACAGCAATGTCATTTTCAAACAAGATGGTCCAAGTATTTCAGAAACTGCTGCTGGGATGTTTCTGCACAAACGTCTCTTAGGGTTTACAGAGAATGGTCTGAGAAGCAGAAGATAGCCAGTATTTATACGTCTTAGTTTGCATATTGCCCCTAAAATACTGCACTGTTATTTCAATGATAAGCCGAGTCCTCGTTTGGTGCAGAAAATGTTGAAAGATGGTGATTATTGTTTCCCAAACCTGGAGATGGTGGTGTTCTCATACGTCTTATTTTCTCCACAAACCAAAAAGAATTACCTGATGATTCATTTAGGTTATCCTAGATTAATAATTGATTAATAACAGATTCATTGTTGCAGCCCTTGATCCAAAATGCAGAAGATAGCCAGTATTTATACGTCTTAGTTTGCATATTGCCCCTAAAATACTGCACTGTTATTTCAATGATAAGCCGAGTCCTCGTTTGGTGCAGAAAATGTTGAAAGATGGTGATTATTGTTTCCCAAACCTGGAGATGGTGGTGTTCTCATACGTCTTATTTTCTCCACAAACCAAAAAGAATTACCTGATGATTCATTTAGGTTATCCTAGATTAATAATTGATTAATAACAGATTCATTGTTGCAGCCCTTGATCCAAAATGCCTCTTTGAAACTACTCCTTTATCCTCAGGATTCAGCGGCTGTTTCCTGACATGCCCTTTTAAAAAACAGCAACAACAGAATAAATAAATAAAAAATATCTATACTGTAGAGCATCTGGTCCAACAGATTAAACTGTTTATTGCGTGCGAGGTTATCAGAGCCATGAAAGATAGTTTACAGATGTTGGTACATGGTGCAGGACTGTGAAATGAGACATCTGTGTCTCCTGCTGGAAGAGAAAAAAGAGCAACATCACGGCCACATGGGAACAGTCTGGCCTCGTTCTAGAAGTGTCCTGTTGACAGCTGAAATTAGGATTCATTACAAACCCAGGGGAAAGGTGGTAACAGACACTGACAGGCAAATGATTGATACTGACCTCGAAAGGTGTCTGTCTGGGAAACGAGACCTGGGAGAAAATAGGAAATCACGCAGCAGAAAGTTTGACAGATGTTTGATAGATGTTAACTTTCACCTTGTTTCCTGCTCTGCCTGGTGTCTGTCTGCTTTCTGCTGAGCCACACGTCTGACTTCTGTGTGACTGTGTGTCGACAACTACTGATGACACGTTTCACACAGTGTGTGGTTGTCATGGCGCTAGAGTTTCCCAGGGAAATATTCAATACAATTGTTTTTAATAGAGGTGTGAATCTTTTTATCACGATATTAGAGTCAAAATACCATATTATCACGACATTTAAGTCATGATGCGATATTATCATGATCTTTTAGTCAAAATACCAGATTATCATGATATTTGTCATTGTACGATATCATCACAATATTTAATCACCATCAGATATAATCACGATGTTTACGTCACAATATTTAAGTCTTTATACGATATAACTATAATATTCTATTTAAAATACCATATTATCACGATATTTATGTCACCATAAGATATAATATGATTTACGTCACAATATTTAAGTGACAATAAAATATTATCATGATATTAAAGTCACCATAAGATATAATCCTAACAGTTTACAATCTTATCACGACATTTAAGCCACGTTTTGATATTATACCGATATTTTACTGAAAAAAAAATCACGATATTTAAGTCACGGTACGATATATCACGATATTTAAGTCACAATATGATTATTTATTACTGTCCAGGTTGTGACCCTGCCATTCAATCTATGTCAGATTGGTTTTGCTCCAGCTCACTGTAAACCCTCATGTGTGCGATAAAGCTGTAGACGATGAATGAATGAGTGAATGAATGAATGCACAGAAATGGCTCAATCGTGTCTGCAGTGCTCCTGCAGCATGGTCACTTCGCACTTATTTGCTCCAAAAAAAGCTCTGGTTTCCTGTCCTCCCATCAATCTGCACCAAGTCCTTGAAGAGACAACCTTAACTACGTTCTCCCTGATCTGTCTCTGACATCTGTCCTCCTCAGAATCCGGCCTCAGTCTCAGTTTCCTTACGAGCTTAAGAGCTTTCTCTCTCTCTTGACAACAACAAATCTTCTTGACCGTCAGAAGAACAATCTGTGCTCCGCAATAAGGGAGCTTTGCACCGTGACATTGCCGTTTCCCTCCAGCTGTGTTGTTCCCTCTCTGCAGGTACACACAAACACACACTCAATAGTCTGAGGCCAGATTGGGATCTTAAATAAGGTTAAGTATGAAAATGTAGACGGGTAAATGACTTAGCAGTGCCAGTGTGCTTTCCTAAATGGCAGCTTCACTCCAAGACAAACAGAACTGATGCTTCCCTCCTCCCTCTGTCTTATTACAGCAGGATGCACCCTTTCCTCCTCCTGCTCTGTCTTATTACAGCACCGTGTCATGATACCAAGGGCGTGAATCTCTGGGTACTCTAGGGATTAGCATTAGAGCAGCAACACACCATCATTTTTACTTGCTTGAGGCCATAAAATATCAGGAAATGTTAAATAACTGTTTATTGCATCTGTTACCACAGGCTGGCAGCAGTAGCAGGCTTTTAGTCGGTGGACTTTATATTTGCAATGGTGATGAAATTGAAGAGGTTTCTTGAATGCATCTCGTAGCTGCTCCTCTAAAACCAATTCTGCTTTATTTTCACCAGCTCTCATGTGCTGGAGTTTAGAATTTAAAGTGTGTTGTGTGGTTTTTGCTGAAGCTTCGTCACTTTTTTCCTCTCTGGTAAGGACGGTGGTGAAGTTAGTTTGAAGAAAGCACACTTGGCTGGATTTGAAAGTGTCTCTGTGTGTGTAAAAGTCAGATTGAAACGTTAAGCGCTCAGTGCTGCGTTGCAGTTTCATAATCTCTGAATGGATCGTTTCTAATTCACTGTCACATGGAGGGAGATATAATCAATTTCTGTAGTGTGTATTTGGCCGGTGTGCAAGATGTGCATGTTGGGTTGTGAATATTCAAATAGTGAACCAATAATCCCACAAATAATAATACTATTTATCCCATTTACTAATTTTCTTCTTTATTCGTGAGCAAACCCTCCAATACACCTCTCTCCTCCTGCTTCTCCGCCAAAAGCTGTATAAACTCCGCTTTTTCCAAGCACGTAGACGTAGATTCTTCATACAGATTAGTAATAAGAATTTATTTAATCTGATGCATTGTCCAGATTAAAATCCATTTTGCTAACTACAAAAAAGAAATCCGCCAACGGGAAGTATGTGACGCACACAGACTATGGAAAAAAGAAAAAATGGACAAAATTTATCATTTTGCCACTATTTTCTAACATATATAATCTGCTTTAATCCGGAGCTACTGAGTGACGCGTGTTCTCCTACATCTACGAACATAAGTGTCTTTATGTGAGATTATATATATTCCTGCTCAGTTTGTTTCGTGTCTCCAGAGAATCCACACCTTCACTTTATGTTTTTCTATTTTGAGTAATTGTTTTCCCTTACCCAACATTAGTGACTCCCAAAGTGTGGGCCTTCATGATACAGCCATGCCGTTTAAATGATGTGTTATTTTTAATTTAGAAATATGAAAATGACTTTTGTTGGAAGGTTGTGGGTTAAATTCCTGGCTGTGCTAGTCTATATGTGTCCTTGAGCAAAATACTTAACCCCGTGTTGCAGAGGAATTGGTTTGAAAGATGTGTGAATGGGCAGTTAGAGGAAATATAGTGGGGTAAAAGTAAAACTTGGTAGAAATAGTAAAGTACAGTAACAAAGTATTTTTATAATGGTTCAGAATTAAAGTATCTATCCACATGTTTACATGAAAACAATAATATATTATGGGAGTTATTGATCCTCGTCTTGTGTGGTTTAATGTTTGAGTTTGGAGGATTTGTCAGATTTCAAAATTGACCCTGACACTCGTCACTTTGTGAATGGCTGCGCTACATAATACATTCACAGAAGCCTGAAACAGTGATTGTGATTGTCATGGAGTCACGAGAGAGAGTGGAAGGAGATGAGTCAGCTGTTAAATCAATTGATAACTTTATAAGTCTTAATGCTGCTATAATGCATCGATTCATTATCACTCAGTGGAGTCAGACTACACTGTAGAGACTGTGCGTGTGTTTTTATGAGGTCTAATCACAGATGATGTCCCACAATAGCCTCTGATAGGAGTTGTGACATTTCTTGAATATCAATGAGGAGATACGAGCTTGGAGAAGATGAATAATAGTGTCATTTTCTAGTTTTAATCCTTTAACACTTTGCATGACTGTAATTAAGCGACGGTTTGTGCAATCAGAGCAATTCCAATGGTTTCTGAAAGCTGAGGTGTTTCACTTGTTGGTTATTGTAAGAAGTTGGCAAATCTGGGTCTTTTTCCCTCTTCTTTCCACACACACACACACACACACATAGAATATGTGAGGAGAAAGTTGGGCTGTTTTTGCGCATTAAATATGTTTTAAACTGTTGAAATTTCAAATTGAACATGCAAAATATCCTGTTACATGTACAACCGCAGTGTATTTTTCTAAACAAAAACTGTTAATACACAATTCATTAACGTGCAATAAATTATAAACCACTGTCAGATATTCAAAGTCCTTCGTATTTTGTCGAAAAGGACATTTTCAGGCTTTGGTGTTAAAGGGTTAAGAGCATAAACAAAGATATTGTGTCAATGTATCTGCCAAGCACCTGAGCGAGGACAGTGTTTGTAAAGAGGTCAGATGCACAGGATGAAAGGACAGACGGACGCAGACGGCAACGACAACAAAATGACTCAGTTTGGGGCTCGTGGGTCGTTCTTCACAGACACGTGAAAGGGCTGTGGGATGTTTTGTTTTCCTGCTCTCCTCATGTTAATCCAGCTGAGGTCATTTGCAACTCAATGCAGACCTCACTTCCTCAGCGGTGACGGAATATTGAATATTTGCAAATGAGTCTCTCTCTGTAGCAAAGATGAAGCTCCGCCCGTAGTGGTCGAGCCGTGCGTGTGTCTGTGGATCATTGTGATCAATATACGTGAGAGCTGCGTGTTCTGCATGTTAACGACACCTAGAACAATAACAACAGTGTGTGTCATACACGGTACAAGCACATAATGATAAATGTTGATGTAGTCCAGTCCATTGTAACTCAAACAGTTGATTTACGAATATGAACTATGGTACGACGGGACAATATGTAGGATATTATCGCATATTGTGATTCAAATAAATGTATTGTGATGATTTTATATATTGTCGTGATGATCCTGAACGTAGAAAAACATTTATATTTATATTTATATTTATATTTATATTTGAATTGTTGTAAACATTTCAGGTGCCGGTTTATAAAATGTGCTCTTGTTTAACTGTTTATTTTCCCACTTAACTACTTCAATATTTCTTTTTTTTTGTCTTAAATAAGTGATTGTATATATTGGAAATCCAGCCAGGGAACACGTGTGATAACAGAAAGTCATCAAACCAATCAAGTCAAAAATGCTACTTTATTTTCTTATGTGATTCCCTGAAGGTTTTTGTTTGCACCTCAGAATCTCCCAATTTTGGCAAGGGAGTTTTGACCTCTCTGAAGGTTTAGTACTCCAGGGAACAATTTGATTGGAAAGTCCATTTAATCACCTAAAAAGCCACGGTATTGATTCACAGAGACGGAGCAGCAAGGCTGGTGATGTGGTAGAGTACTGTATGAGTCGGGGACATTCGTATGTCAAAGCCCATTTAATCCCACTGGTGCATGTTAAAATATTATTGAACTTGCATTAGAAGCTCGCTCTGACACTGGAGCTTTACTTTACTTTAGAAAAAAACAGTGCACTCTGTGTTAGTCGTAAAATATTTATAGTGCTTTTTTGAATATGCCCCTGTCCCCTGGATCTTAAAACAAGAATGTCACACGGTAATACGGTAGACAAATCTCAGTATAACAGATTATACACAGTACTACACTGGTTTCCGACCTGGCACCGTTTTACCTACCATTTTCACACTTCATATACTCTACATATCAGGGATTAAATGTCCTGTGTACCTAATAAAGTGGCCGTGGAGTGTATGTTCGAACAGGAGAGGGCAACATCACTCATAATAATCAGTTGTGGAACATACAGGTCAGCAGGCACACACACCTGAGCCTCCTTCATTCATTTTTTTTCCAATCTTGTTTATAGAGCCTGACTTTGACTCAAACGGAGATCAGATTAGTTTACTGTGTGTGGGATCATAACATGGAGCAGAGAGCAGCCTGCAGACGTGACCATTGACACACTGAAACACTGCTGTGGAAGGCTGAGCAGAGCCACACACGTTCATTTAAAATAGATCTATAATGTGTTGGATGTGATGAAAAGCTCTGTGGTGACAAACCTGCTCATCTGTGCAGCTGTTAATTAGGCTCATGTAAAGAAGTAGACACGACATCTTCGTGTCACTGTGGTATTTTGGTACATGTGCTTTTTGACAGTTCAGCTGATTGCAGGGACAATAAATTCATTTTCGGAATTAAAATTAGATTAGGCGACAGGAGATGATAGCTAAATCTGCACTTTAACATCAACAAGTGATTCAGTGAGACATTTACAGTGTTTGTTTGTTCTTTTCTTTTCTTGCAATCATGACGTAATCAGCGTTTACTTTTATATCAAAATGAGGGAATTAACCTACTTGTTGCCAAAAAGAGGAAGAACCCTCACACACACTTACACCACTTTACAAAAAAAAAAACATCTGGTCAAGTGTGGATCTTCCACTGACGATGTGTTTTAAATATTGTGTTATTGAACCTTAACTCCAACAGCCTGATCAGAAACAATAAGAGCACAATTTTACTTATTAGGGCTGCCACTAAGGATTATTTTCATAATCCATTTATCTGTTGATTATTTTCTCGAGTAGTTGTTTGGTCCATAAAATGTTGATGACTTTTTGACCAGACTGATCAAATGTCCCTTTTTGTCCACAAACCAAAACTATTCAGTTTTACTGATTTCTTTGTTAGATTGAGCAAAGAAACCAGAAAATATTCACATTCAAGCTGAAAAATCAGAAAAAAAAACCCCACTTTAACTACCTTAATTGAGAGGTTTTGTGTCAGTCCCAAATTCATCAGTTCATAAATGTTGTTTTTGTGTGAATCTCAGTCAAACTGCCATTTTTCTCCAGGGTGTGTGTGTGTGGCTTTATTCCAGTCTCTGAATGAGATTATTATTGTTATTTTGGCGCATTAGTGTTGCTGTGTTTTAAGCTTGACGTGACAGTGAAGAAATCAGTGTCTGTGATGGTTCACAGAAGTAAAAGTCATGCATGATGGGCTTGTATTTGGTGCCACCTGCTGGTGCAAAGCTGATGTGAACCTCTGGAGAAAAGAGAGGATGTGATTTAAATGATGCTTCTTCATCTTCCATCCCGGCCACTTTCTGCACACTCTGAATAAAAATCAATCATCACATGACGTTCATGCATCAATCATAGAATCCACGTGAGGTTGATTTCATGGTGTTTATGAAACCAGTTTTTAGTCACTCCAAAGTTAGGAGTTATGTAAGTGACACCATCTGTAGTTGTGTGGGTGTGTGTGTGTGTGTGGGCATGCAAAAACATGAAATTTGTTTTTTTTTTATGACCCATTTATTTTTTTTTGCAGGTTAGTTTTTTTTTTTAACACTATTTGCTAGTATAGTTTGATGTATTTTACTCTTTGTGCCGACATCATTTGAGTTATTTTAAAGACTGCAGTTGATGATATTAATAATCAGTTAATCTGGCAATTAATGCATTAGTTGTTTGGTCTTAAAATGTGTTGTCAGCTTTAATGATTTTCTTTGTTACATGGAGCAAAGAAAACCAAAAATATTCATATTCAAGAAGCTAAAAACACTCAAACGGCGTAATCGATTATGAAAATAGCTGATCATTTAATAATCGAATAATGATTCAGTTTTAATGATTTCTTTGTGATTTGGAGAAAAGAAAAATTGAAAATATTCACATTGAAGGACCTGAAAAATCAGAAAGTTTTTAATGTAAACTTTTAATTATTAAAAAAGCACTAAAATCGATGATCAAAATAGTCGACAATTAATTTAGTAATCGTTTAATAATCGAATAAATGTTACAGCCCTACGTACAAGTGTGGTAGTGTTACCAAATCACATTATTAACTTTGAAACGAAATGACTTATGTTTCCCAAAATATTTCAAAAACATCTCAGAGCAACAAGCTTTACAAAAACACAGCGGAATTTACCAAAAAGTTACAAAATGTTATTCATATCTTAGTATTTGAAATGTGTTACTCAGAGGATGTGTTATACAGTTAATTATCTGTGTTATCAATACTGTTCATCACAGACAAAGTTATTTATTAGAAGCGTCATTAGAAAAACACCCCCACTGTTACTTATTAGAGGCGGCATGAGGAAAAACACACACACACACACATCTTTAAAGAAGAAGAACTACTTACAGTTGCTAATTATCCAGAACACAGTCCGTCGCCAGTGTGATTCAAAGCCAGATCCTCAATCTGGGTCTGTATCCTGAGCGCTTCATCAGCAGTTTGGCAGCTTCACTGCTGCATTTCCTGTCCACTGTAAAGAGGCCGTGTGATTAATAACTGACCCACTGCAGCTTCATTTTGTCACCACGAGAGAATCTGAACACGTGTGCACAGCTCATGTGTTTTTGTGCCTCGACAAAGAGGCAAAGTGGTATTTTCTTCTTAAAGGAATCTGAAATGTGCACGTTTTTTGTGATTTAGATCGAATAACTTTGAAAGTCTAATTAATCTCATGGTTTTTCATGTGCGAGGTTGATATCAGGAGTAGTGAAAAATGAAAAGACCAACCTAAAGATTGGTAAATCAATATGGCTCGGCCCCCATCACTCAATGGTCTGCCAATAATGCAAATTACGCCCAAAAGTTGTCACGGAGCGATGTCACTGTCACGACTTACATTTCACACTGTGCTTGTCTTTTATAAGCCAGTGTTTCCCAAACTTTTCATATGAGGACCCACTTTTTAAAAGATGACAATTGCATTTTTGACTATTTCTACTCAACTAATTTATCAACTGATTTAATTTTGAACATGTATTTCATAATACATAATATTGTAAAGCTTCCATAGAGCTGACCTGGCTCCTGCGTCATACAAACGTACAAAAAACATTTATTAAATGATTATTTTATCTTTAATTTCACCTACATTTTACACAAGCAACCCAAGGAATTAAAGGAAAAGTACTTCCATTTTGTCACTTTCCATTTCTCATCTTACACTGATAGAAAACCCTAAAAAAAACCTTCAAATATAATGTATGAAACTTTAAAGAGACACAGATTGACGTTTTCTGTTGTTTTGAAGCTCACTGAACCCTCAGATGGATGCGCATCAAGATCTCCCACGTAGATGAAAGTGTAACGTAGGCGTGCGGAAGCTTTTAATCTCCATGTCTCCCAGGCACTTTTACAGAACAGAACTCCCGGGAGCTCTTGACTACGTCTCTCTACTAGGACTTGAGAAGAGCAGAGAGAACTGGGTTTCTTTTTTCTTTTGTCTAAAGATGGGACTAGAATGAGCACGAGGAAGAGAGGTCGTCTCATAAGAGACACCTTTTGCACGGTTCACAGCAGGTCACCACCACTGAGCGGCTCATAAATCACACTGATGCACACTGCAGCGAGAACACAGTGCAGAGCTGTAACCTCTTTGTCCATCGGTTACACTGTAGCTTGTATTCACTCATTCACTCGTTTTATTCACATGTTCTTCATCTTCTAGTCTCTGCCACTGATGAGACATGTGTGGATGCATAAGGTCACTGACATATTTCTTAATTGTTGCTATTGTTCCTACTCCTTTCACCTTTTTCTTCATTTGTTTGTGTGATGCCGATGCAGGTTGTTGTTTTTCAGTCTTTCCTCTCGTTTCCTCTTCATCCCTCCACTGTATCTCCATCCGCAAAGCCTCCTCCTCATACTTAGCTCTGTCCACTTGCACCCTCGCCTCCTCATATCCTACTACCTGGATTGTGAAGCTGGATTTTGCATGTTGGAGATTCCATGAGCTTTCCTTCTTGTTAGAGGAAAAATCTGATGAACGTCTTTGGTTTTCTTCCTGAAGTAGTTGAGAACTTGTGTCTGCGTCACTGGACATGTCGCTGGTGCTACTGTGACAGGAGCTGAAGATCAAGCTCAGTGTTTCCACTTCCAGTGATTTTTCTTCATCCTCCACATCCTTCTGTTTGGATTCCTCCATCCCCAATGGCCGCCCTGATGTCCTTCTCAGCTCTTGGTCCGGAAACTCTGTGCACTGTAGAGCTTCCTCTGCTGCCTCCTTGGTCAGCTCCTCTCTCATCTCCTCTCTGAGAGGATCTTCAGATTCCAGTGTCTTCACGGCTTTATTCATCATCCTGTTGATCCAACTGAGGCAGAACGTCCTGCTGAGACTGAGATGTTTCTTTCTTCTCGATGTTGCCATTTGGTTCTTTTCAAGGTCTGTTTGGGAAGAAAAACACACGGAAGGTTTTTCAGTTGTCATCATTCTTTGCCTTTACCATGGCTGCTATGACTCAGTGTTCATTTTCTGGAAGATGTGGATTAACTTAAAGGTCTAGTACATTAACAGACACTTACTTGGTTTTAATTGCCTTAAAAATGAGCCTCTTTTATGTACTCTAGTTAATTACCTCTCTTTATGGAGGTTGCCACAGTGTTTCTGAAGCTTATGATGAAAGATGTCGCTGCTCACATAAAAACCTGATGCTTAAAGAGGAAAGAAAGAAGAAAACTACAGAGTAATGAGTAATTACTGGTACACTAAGGCTACCGTGGTTTACTGACACACTTGGGAAAGGACGGAATGAGCAAAGCAATCCTCTGTCTCCTGTGTGGTTTGAAATTAGATGAGAAACACTACGTGTTTTCTTGTTAATCCGTCAAACACGAGGCATTTTTTGTGGTCTTGGATTGTCTTGTTTGCACCTCATGCAGCTCTTTCAGAACTATTTTTATCCGATAAATGTCAATCAGTGCGGAGAAGGTTTGTCCAGCTGCCGTGTCCTCGGTCGCTCAAGAGCCGCTGGCAGACAGCTGCCTCTGACAACAGCGGTCGAGGTCCGTGTGGATTGAAATGAATGAATGTGTCATTCAGTCATTTCGTGATGCTTGCCCTTTCACTCACACTTGACTTTTCCATGAATGCTCAAGTAAAATTGGCTCAAAGAAAAGACAACTGACGGGACGCTGAGTCAGATTTTCCATGGAAGGAAGAAAAGTTAAACAAAAAAAAATCTAAATAGATGTGAGAATGTCCTGAAATGAATTTTTTTTTTGTTGCTGATTTTCATTTTTACAGTCACAAAACATAGTGAAGCATGCGATATATAGGATTTTTAATATTAATGATAAGATGGCAATAATGCAACATTGTGGCCCCTCACTGCAGTTAAATTACAATTGTTTATGAGCCAATTAAACTTCTTTCGCCTCGTCTTTATCGTTAAATCGACTGCATTTGTTTATTTCATGCTTGCTAGTTTGATTCGGGCTTTCTATTTTGGACTTTAATGGGATCAGGGTGATCTGTAATGGCTGCTGTGGTGTCTCTGTGTCTGTCTGTCAGGGACTTGACTGCAGTTGTGTGTGTCGTGCTGGACTGAAGTGCTGACCGATAACAGGTGGCTGCTATTTCTAAGTCCTAATTATGACCACAGGCCTTAGTCTCCATAAACACGCTTGGCATGTCACAACATTACCTTTTTATTTCCCTTTATTTAATACTGTCTGCTCAGCTTTTTCTCATTTCTATATTTCATCTCTGCTCTTATTTCCCTTCGTTCTCTGTCTCAAGGACAAACCGCCGAGGTTCTCGCTGTATGTTGATGCCATTCTCAGAGGTGAGAGAAGCGTCGTATGGCTGGCTCTCACTGGCAGCTCCTCCGTGTCACATTCACCCACAAATGTGTTAATTTGTTTGCCTGACATTAGTGGGCTTGCGCCGTCTCTGGTGTCTGACGCTGTGAGCCCGGACGAGGATTCCCAGCGGAGTTTACATCTGCTGTTGACACACCAGCTGGCACGTGGTGTTTGGGATACACACGAACCTGTTTTGGTGTCTTAGTGAGGACACACCTTAGACATAATGCCTTAACCAAGTTAACCCTAATCCTAGATGCAAATCTTTAACCCTGAAAAAAGCCCTTCAAAGTTGTGATAGGTTTTTAGGTCCTAACAAAGATATAAATACAAGTACACACACACACACACACGCATATATATACACACACATGCTGGACTTTAACTATTTGTCCCGTGAGAAACACTGGACACTTTCATCTATGAGCACCACGGAGTCCAGGGTGAGTTATATATAATGTAGACCATATACTATAAAGAATTAAACAATTTCTGTTTGTTTTATATTTATAAAGAGAGGTTTTAGAGACACTTCCCTGTGAAACAATTAACATTTGTTGTGTGGAGGTTTTATGATCTCCATTAAGCAGATGTTGTTAAAGGATTTATTGTTGTGTCGTTGTTTTTGTGCTTGCAGTCGTGTTGTTGCCGGGCAGAACTGCTCTGTGTGTTTCAGTAATGATGGATTTTGGTCCTGTGGATAGCTGTGACATGTAATCTCATTTAAAAAAAGGCTTGATAGAGTGAATATTTGAGAGAATCAGCGTTGAAATGCTAAATGCGGGGTGGAGTGGCTCAGTGGTTAAGACCAGTACCCTGTGTGCGAAAGACATCATAGTCGCAATGGTCGCAAGTTCGATTCCACCCCTGGCTGATTGTACTCAATTCAATTGTAAGTCGCTTTGGATAAAAGCGTCTGCTAAATGACATGTAATGTAATGTAATGTAAATCAGAGCTTCACTAACTTGAGGCCCGGGGAAATCTAGAAACAAATTAACATTAGGTGACGTTGTGACTGGGAATGTTCTGGGAACCAAAAGATAACTTTCTCCAAAAATTGTTAGCCGAGTAATCATTGACATAAGTTTACAGGTAACTTTGAAATATTTTGTCTTTATTATCAATGAATATCATCATATGCAGTGTAATCCTAATCTCAATGTGTGATTACCACTTTGGTCATAACTGAGAAGCTGTTTGTCATATATCAGTGAAATGCGAGACATAATATTTTGTTTAAGCATATTTTGATATTTTCCTTTGACCAATACAAAGAATATATTGTATGTTTTGATATTTGGTAAATTGGAAGACACTTTGAGACTATGTTTCCATGCACAGTTAGGTCAAGCTACAGTCGCAGCTCTCGTGAAGGATCGATATCTTCTTCAAGTCTGGTTTTAGTCGGGCTAACGTCATGCAATTCTAGTGACTGTGATAAATATTACATAGCTCCACTTTTCTGCTGCACCCAGTTAAGTCCCACGTACGAAGCTCCATCAGGAGATAAATTAACCAAAGGGGAACAGACTGTGACTAAAAAAACCCAGTGAGACTGAATAATTCCTTGTCAGTGTACGTCGTGATGAACTCCCTTCCTTCCACGGACTACACCTCATTTAAATTTTAGATTCACTTTATTCCTCATCACTAATTGAGCAGTGTTATGTTCGGGAGACCTTCAAGGCCGAGACGCGTTTATAACCAAAAAGACAGCTGCTAGTGTGCGATGCTTAAAAGTCAGAATTAGCCTGTTTTAATGAGGACGTGACCTCTGTGGAGGAGTTTCTCCTACCAGTGAATTCAGAGGTGTATGGTTACAAGATCACTGAACAGGTGTGTATTTGTATTGAGTAGAAGTCATGTGACTGAAAGTTGGTCTTATGTATTAGCAAACTCTAAGTGTCTTGAATATGGCTGAAGCAATTAATGGATTACTATATGAATCGTCAACGATTTTGATCATCGATTTATCGTTTCAGCTTCTCAAATGGGAATATTTTCTGGTTTCTTTGCGCCAGACAACAAAGAAATCATTAAAACTGAATAATTTTAGTTTGTGGACAAAACAAGACATTTGACAACATCATTATTTCCAGGTTTGACAGACACTGATCAATATTTTTCCTGACATTTTATGGACCAAACTTGATTCATCGAGAAAATACTTGACAGATTAATCGATTATTAATATAATCGTTAGCTGCAGCTCTAGTCTTGAATAAACCTGGTGTAATAGACCTTTTTTTACAGCAGATATTTATATGAAATAGTAGGAAAAACACAGTTTTTACTAATATAATTAATTTCTGTCCCACTCCAGGTTTAAGAGAGTCAGGGTCGTGTCATAGGTGTAAGGGAGCGTCACACTAATAACTTGACACTAATCTGTAGAAACTAATATTTTCTCTAAAATGTCTCATTTTAAAACTGCGTACATGTTTCTGAACATGTTGCAGTAAAGGGAACATGAGGAATAACTCAACGGAATGCTCATTATAGCTTTGCTAAAACAACAAATCTAATCCTATGACCTTTTGCACTGTATTCTGAATACAATGTATGTGAAACCTGCTTACCTTATATTCTGTCTACAGATCCAAGTGCTCGTCCTTTGGTTGCTTAGTTTAGTCTGCCGTGTCTCCTCCTCCTCGTCGTCCGTGGAAAGCCTCTGTGGTGGACGTTGTTTGCATATTGTTTTTTTTTGTCATCTATAACTTGTCCCCCGATGATGTGTGTCACATGCAAAATATGTCCATATACTAAGCTGTGGCTGCTGTGTGGTGGTGCTGGGACCTGTTGCTGCACCTGCACTTAAATCTCCACCTGTGGTTTTTTTTACCTTCACCACAGAAGTGATGGTTTTCAGCCATGTTTGTCTGACTGTGAGCTTCATAACCTGAAAGTAAAGTGTGTATTTATATTACATTTCCAGGGCGTGTAGGTTGTGGCACAAGGAAGAAATGATTAGATTTTGGTGCAAGTGAGTTGAATATGAATCCAATGTAAAAGAAATGAAATCTTGCGAGGCAGGGCAGTGTGTTGACACTGGGAAACTGGAGGTGTACATTCTCTGAGAGTTTTCTACACTGGAACTAGGGATGGGAAGAGGAAAGATTGAAGACTGAACTTTAGTTGTATTGATTCTTATTTGTGAAGGATTTATTGCCAAAAAGTGCTACTGCTGTAGAACAATAATTTCCCATCTATCCATCCATCGAGACACTGCGCCAGTCAAAGAGAATGAAAAGCATTGAAGTTGCACCGTGTACGTGTAAATCTGCTGTTATTGTGGCCAGGTGAGGGGGAAAAGGGTGATGCAGTTTATTTACAAAGAGCATTGTGTGGTTAAAGGCTGATTCGCCCCAAATGGCTGCTGAGAGAGAAGGGAACCACACACTGTGAGCCAGGTCAGACAGAGCAGACCTCCCTCCTGGGGAAAAAACACTGCTTCTGTCGTCTATAGATGGATCTATCGATCGCCTCGTCTCACCGATCTGTTTACTTCTGTCTTTGTCTGTTTCTTCTCTCCCTCTCTTTCTCGGCTTCACCTGCTTCATCACTTTGTACTTGCACAGCCTCCTCCCTCCTGACCAACCGTCATCTCTCTCTCTCTCATGTCTGTTTTCTCCTGCCAGTAATCTTGCAGTATCTCAAACTATAAATGTGGTATAAAAAGTGGTAAATTTCCACTACATGTGCTGAAAATGACCTCCATTTTAAATATGTTGCCTCTAATTCTACAGCGTGTCTGAGCTCTTTTTTATTGAATTAAACCCAGGCAATAAATCCTTCACAAATAAGAGTCAATACAACTAAAGTTCAGTCTTCAATCTTCCCTCTTCCAAAGTCACCCATCCCTTTTTATTTGTTAAATTTAGTTAAAATTCACATGTGGCCCTAATCCTCATCCACTGCAAAAATAATCTGTACATTTTGTAATGAGTCGAAATATTTGATGAAGCGCAGCCACTATACATTTTAGCTGAGTCATGTTTGGGCTGTTTATTTCTTTATTTCAATGCGTCGTTAACAGCTTCATACGTTCACAAATGCTCTAAAATGACTGTATCCTATTAATAACAGTAGCGAAACGCGAGTTTGTGATTTCGGTATCGGACACAAAAAAGGGGCATCGTCCCATCCCTATTGAATATGTATGTAAAATCCCAGCTCACCCACTTTTGTTTTATTTAATTCAACACAAAGAAAAAGAGTAGTTGTGTTATTAGTGTAATGAATTATCTTTCCTGCTCATCCAGGATGGTGTTGCAGTGGCAGCGGGTTAAATTAAAACCCTGTCACTCAGTTTGACAGTGGACTCTCACTCCAGCTGAGTTTTCCGCTTCTTTTCCACGGATCCCGAGGTGTAACTTGGTCGGATGAGACACATGATTCCATGCTAATTAAACAAGCCTGGGAAATCAGTGATACCTGCTGCCCAGAAGGTTTTCTAATCAGATGCCTTTTGACTCCTTCTGACGCAGCCGCTGTTCTCTTAGTTCCCCTTGGATATCAGAGATCATTACCATATCCCTAAGTCGAATAAGAACCAGCCAAACAAAGGTGTCACATCCTTTTAACTTATATTATAAAGTAGAGAAATGTGCCCATATTAAATGATGACAATTAGCTGAACAATTATTTGTTTGTTATTCAAGATTGCAACTCAAATCTTTATGTGATGTTACAGCCTCACAACTTACAGTAGGGCGATTGTAATTATTTAACATGATATTATTGCACTCCTCTTCCATGGTTGCTATGCACATCTTTGCCCCTAGATGTCACTAAATCCTACACATTGGTCCTTAGCTGTTTAGATGACATTGTGAGACAAAGCACGTCCATGTTTTGTCGTTTCGTCCGTAAAATGTCAGAAAATGTTGAAAAATGTTGAACCTGGAAATGATGATCTTCTTAAATGTCTTGAGTTGTCCACTAACAAAACAATTATTCAGTTTTAATGATTCATGTTTGTTATTGAGCAAAGAAACCAGAGAATATTCACATTGAAAAAAAAAACAATCAAATTGATTCATCGATTATCAGAATTACTGACGATTTATTCAGCAATCGATTTATCGTTGCAGCCCCTAAATCTATAAAGTCAATATTGAATAAAAGCTGACTTTAAAAGATATTACAACTGACTCAATTTCCCTAAATCATATAATGATAATAATAATTTAAAAAATGTTTTTACAAGAGAATCCAGGCAAAAATGGGCATTGCCAAAATTAACAAGACATAAGAAATCACAGTATTTTATTAATTAATAATCATTTTATAGTTTTCATCTGCACTCTGGTGCCCATCATTGAAATGAAGCTGTTTCAGTCATCGACTTTCAACTGGAAAATGAAACCCTCTTTTATGTGTATACAAATACACAAGGACAAACAAAGCAGAGAGGCAGAAAGTAAAGGTGGACTATTACAACTGATGAGGAGTGAGAGCGGCGAACAATAATCAGACCGAAGGGCAGAAACATTTGGAAAAAGCTTCATTTGTTTATCGACTATTGCATTGATCTGTGGAGAGCTGCTCTGTTTCCACGCTGGGTGAGAAGATTTTGAACAAAAGTCGGGAGCTCACTCCCGGTGGCTGCTTTCATTTGTGCCATTGATTATATTATTTTAATCCCAGCGTAGATGTCATGAGGTGTGAGTAGAAATAAATCAGCCATTGTGGCAGAACCTCTCTCTCTGTCACTTATTTTCCCTTTTCATACTTCTGTCTGAGCTCGACCGCTGCTGCTGCTGCTGCTGCTCCATCTCATACTGATAAAGCCTCGTCTTCCACTGATAACACTGCGGTGACAGAAGAGTGATGGAGGAGGAATGACCTGAGGAGAAGCTTGTGTTTCAGCTCCACTCTCATGTCACTCCAGTGATTATGGCTGAAACTGTTAAATAGAACATTTAACCACAACAGGCGACTGGGTCTAGTAGTGAACACACAAGCCTATGGGGGATTGGGTGCCTTGCCCGTGGGCACCCCAGCCCTTGGCTCATCCCGGGATTGAACCAGCGACCTTCCAGTTACTAGCCCTATTCCTATCCATGGCCTTATTATGAAAATAGTCGGTAGCTATTTTTTTTGCAACAAATTTGTTAACCTCAGCTATTTTGCGTCATTACAGGGGAATTCTAATCATCCCCTGTCGACTGTGTGTGTGTGTGTGTGTGTAATAACCAGACAGATGGTGGACACCCTGGGGTTCAGTGGTGCAGACATGACAGTGCAGGAGACTCTGGGCTAGAATTGGGATTTGTTTATATGCACATTCGTGTGTGTAGAAAAGAAACAGCGTGACTTAGACATAGAATTCACACATTCGTGTGTGTGTGTGTGTGTAAAAATAGTTGCTACTGCCAGATCGAGCAGTGCTGTTTGCAAGGTTATGCTGCTGAGACAAAAGCTCATCACCACATGTACACAACTGCAAGAGCGGAGCGTTTCCCAAAGTCTGTCTGAAGTGATTTGACTTGTGAGGATTTTGTGATTGTTGCTTTTTTTTCCTCTTGATAGATGTGAGCAAAGTTGACTGTAGTTTTTCTGTTTTTGTGTCGCATTCCAGGCTGTGATCATGTGTTGTGTTGTGTTGTGTTGGACAAAGCTCAGCCACTGAGCTCATAAGACCTGCTGATGGAAACACAAGAGCACACATGAAAGGGACAGCTGTTGCTCCCTCCCCTCTCACACTGTTGAAAAACACACAAGCAAACAACTATACAGTATGTGTATTTAGAGTAGTACAACTTTTGTCAGTGTGAGGACAATGATGCGTTCCCTAGCCGCTTTCCTACAACCTTATCTGAACTGAAGCTTTATTTCATTTTCCCTTGGAAGTTACGTTGAGACTGAATGTCTTTGACAAGTGAGACCAAACCAAAACATGGTCTGATATCAGTGTCAGATACGTGTGATTTGACAACCAAGACACTAACAAACAATAGGTACTAGGACTGAATAGTTAATTATGTTTAAATCAACATTTTCAAGAATAAAAACTTAAGACCCAAGAAAGTAAAAACTTGGCACAGCACCCAAAACAGATCCCTGGGGAACACCCTTACTGTAGTTGTAATTGTAATTCTAACCTGAACCTGAACAGCACTTTTGAAGTTGTGATGTAAGGCTAAATCTGTAACTTGAACTGGGTCTTTCATGCACTCGCTCTCTGTCTCTCTCTCCTGCCTTGAGTTTTTTTGGCGACTCAGGTAGCACAGCGGCACCTGCCTGCTGCGCTGCCCCCCGTCTTTGTCTCGTCTGGCAGTCGCCCCCTTTCTTTGCTCCACACACACTGAGCCACGGCGGGGATGAACAGAACGGAGACAGACATTGATATTGAGTGAACTTTGCACATTTTTGCTTGTTTCGTGTTTTCACCCTCACTTCCTTTGCTGCAGTCAGAAAAATGAAGATCAGACTCTGCTACGGTTTTCATCTACAAAGCTGAACATTTCTGCAGTATTTCTTGGCGGCTCTTGTATATATATATATATATAAAAAAAAGAGATCTCTCTTTTGATGTGTGAAGTGAAGTGAACCCTCCCACACTTTCTCTCAGAATGAGACTCCGCAATGGGAAGTTGTGGTGAGGAGAATTCTTGAAGTGTGTGATTGTGCCTAGTAAGGAGGAAGAAAAGATACAATACTGGTAAATGCAAAAGACCATCAGAAGGTTTGGTTCGTCGTGTTTGCACACGCTCCTAGTATCTGCAGTATTGCTGACCGGTGCACAGATTAATAGCCTCATTAAGGCACCTTTACTTAAGGCCATCTTGTTTTTTCAATTAAAGTTAAAAGAAAAACTCACTATGTCAGCATGGTGTCCCTCATGGGTAAGAATCCACTCAGCAGGAAAGTTGTGGTTCCACAAAATCAATGGTTGTTCAAACTGTTTCTTAACTGTTTTTTTTTTTTTTTAACACATTTGCCACGTTTGAGTTTTGCAATAACTTTTCAAGAATGAAAACAGGGAACTTGCAGATTTATGTGCTGTAGGTTTATTACGGGAAGATCCACATAAGTGATGCTGTGAAGAGGTTTCCGTGATTGGACTGTTGGGTGTTGAGACTTGTTTATCTGCAGGATGAATATGTGCACGTGTGTAAACATGAGTGTTTCTCCTCAAACCAACACTGAGTCAAACATCTCTTCAGACAATAATGGACCAAAGGTTCCAAAAATCAATTCACATCGTCATGTGAGTTGACTGCTATAGTTTGCTGCTCCTGCCGATAATAATAAGTACAAATACAGTTGGGGTTTTTTAAGTTCAATTTAAGAGCCTGACAACAGCACAAGATTTATTAGCCTTCAAGTGAACACACATCAAAAGAAACTTAACTGAATAAATGTCTTTTCAAGACTCATTATTTCAGAAAACGCTGAAAATCGAACCTTGAGATTATTTGGCAACTGCTGCTTTTAGTATCCAATTTGACACCCGCCCACCCTATAAAAACAGAGCCAGTATACACTTCACATCAGTACTGCCTATGAATATTTCTTTACCTTTGAATTCACCTCCACACAATCTCTCATTGGCCTGTCTGCATGGAGATTGCATGTTCTCCCAGTGTGTGTGTGTGTGTGTGCATGGGTTTTCACCGGGTTCTCCGGTTTCCTCCCAAAGTCCAAAAACATGCAGATTTGTGGATTAGGTCATTTGGACACACTAAGGTGTGAGAGTGTGAGAGTCGTTGGTCGTTTGTCTCCTTGTGTCCCTGCGATGGACGGGCTATATGTCCAGGATGTGACTCCGCCTACCGCCCTATGTCAGGTGAGATTGGCACACCCTCATGTGGAGGATACCACGGTAGAAAATGGATGGACGGATAATCTCTTAATGCTCCTTTTTTACCTAGTCAATTAAGAGAATGTGATCTTTATTATTAAGTGAGTGTTGAAGATAAAACACGTTCTCTCTCTCGGGCAGATGTTTGCAACAGAAGCTGCTGTAACGAGTTTGTGCTTGAGCCCCTGTTAAAATGTTTGGATATTATTCCATCCCAGTGGATTAAGTTGGTCTGCAGTGTGTGTGTGTGTGTATGTGAGTGACAAACAGAGAGAGAGAGAGAGAGAGAGAGAGAGACAGAGAGGGAGAGAGAGCGGCGAGTCTGAGTGACTGCCAGATGGGTTTGCAAAAATATCGCAGCTGGTTGATTTGTGTGTGTCTGTGTGTGTACGTATGTAAATCTGTACGTGTGTGCGTGACTGAGTGTGTGTGAGGAAGGTGGAAGGTACGCGGGGGAGCCAGTCTCTGTGTGTGTGTGTGTGTGTGTGTGTGTGTGTCATATAGGAGAGTAAAGCAGCAGCAGCAGCAGCAGCAGCAGTAGTGGTTGTACAGTGGAGCGTGTTCAGTGTCTGGATGATAGCGTTGCCTCTCTCAGCTGTGGGACGAAGCCTGACTGTAGGTAATCACACACACACACACACACACACACACACACACACACACGTATATAAGTAGTGTACACATACAAAACACACATACACACAGTAATATAATGGCTGTATAGTATACACACAGTTTATTTTTGCTTCTTATGTTTGTGTTGAGTGTCATTCATTCATTCATTCATTCACGGAGACAGTAGAGTGTGACGAGGTGGAGCCGGGGTTAAAATCGGCGCTGAATGCTTCCATCACTTGTGCACGTTTGCCACATTTGCATGCAGGACATATTTTTCTTATGAGCATTTTCATAAACCTGAGCAGCTGCTTTGTTAAGTGGCATATACTCTGTGTTTGTGTGTGTATGTTTGTGGATCCACTGGGATGTGTTGGGATGGAGATGCAGTGGGTGTATCATACCTTATTTCCAATGGTGTGGAACCTGAGCCGGCTGCTCATATGACATGACATAAGACTGTGTGTCACACTCCAGGAAGAGAAGGACACACACACACACACACACACACAGAGGAGGTGGTAAAACAGACTAATATTCCAGCTTTAAGTGTGAGAAGAATTTTGGTAAATGAATGCAGTTGAAGTCTCAGTGTTTGTGCTTCAATTGAAACCAGAAAATGATTAAAAAGAAAGACAGTTTGAGGAGAATCTTCCCATGGTTTCAGCTCGTGTCCCTGGTCCACATCCCTTTTCTCTCCCTGGCTCTGGCAAGATGCAGTCTTGTTCCCTTTAACTCATTTTTTTCTTCTTCTTGGGCTGGGTAGTGAACGTGCTCAGAATGAGAGCAACACAGCGAGCTGCAAAAGGTAGAGGATGAGAACACACAGGTGGAGATGGAGAGAGGGATAGCCTGAAGACGCTGGAGGAGAAATGATCAAATGGGGGGAAATGTCGGGGGGGACGGACGGGCTTTTCTTCAAGCATCATTTAAAGTGAAGGGAAGCTTAATCCGTTTCAGAGATCAGTTCATCAGTCATTTTCACACCACTCTTCAAAATTTCTCCTATCTTTTCTCCTGTTTTCACTGCCTTCCAGGAAAGGGCTGCAAATTTCTGATGAGGATTCCTTGTTCTTGCTTCTACAGCACATACATAATGCACACTGAAGTGAAGTTCCCCTGTGTGAGGGAAAAATGCCCGTTTTAGAAGTGAGTGCCGCATTTGCACCGGCTCCCATATACAGTATGTGGAGTGAGGCGCGACTAAATCATTCATTTTGTCATATAAATTGCATTCACTACATCACAGAAGGTTCCACAAAAGAAACTTCTCCCTGCATGCCGCGATAAATTCACCCACAGTCGATTTATGGAGATTACTCGGGCTGCTGATTGAATTTATGAAATCCATTAGACTTTTGGTCCCCAAATTGAGTCCGAGAATTTTGAAAACGACTCCAAACCATGACTGATCACCTGTCAGCGAAAGCTCTGGCCAAGAACAGCGACGGCCAACGTTTGCAGCATTTGGCAGGTGTGAATGTCTCAGCTGAGGTGTCCAGAGAGGATGAGGAGGAGGAGGAGGAAGAGGGTCCTGTTGGTGCAGATCGTATATGAGAGGCAAAATAAGCCTTGGGCTTTTTGTTTAGTGGTTATGTTGCTTATTGCATCAGATGGATCTCTGTATACATATGATAGTTCTCCTCTTACTTATTCACACAAGTTATGACCAAAATAATTTGTTATCCTACTGTATTGTATCGTCTTGTCTCGTATTATATCATATATCTCGTAAGGCATCGTATGGTATGGTATCATATTGTATCGTATCGTATCTGATCAATGTGATTCCTCTACTTTTTTTAACTCAATACGAAGAGAACGTGACTTGTGAGCAGAGGGTTGCCAGGTTGTTTGAGTACTTGCCAGGTCAAGGGCTGGGCTGGGGGACCCGTTAGCAAGGCAGAACCAATCCCCCATTGCTCACTGTTAATTGGACATTCAGCATTGTCCCCAGCCACATGGGGAGCCACATCCAGTGTACTCCTAATGCTGGGCCTGAGCCTGAGTGTGTCAAAATCAACTTACAACAGACGTTTTGTGTCCGTGCCGCAAGAAGAGGTAAAACTACAAAAATCTTCTTTATGACATATGTCCTCTGACCCCACCCCCTTGACTTGTCAACAAATGCACGAATGACAGCAAGTCATATTTTATGGCAGTTGTAATAAACCGTTTTACCAAGAGTAAATCCTGCTTTGTGTTACTTAAAAGATGCAGCTGGTGACTTTTAAGTACAAATGAATGTCCCTGACATCCAAACCACTGGCAAACGAGTTGTGGCTCCACGTGTCTCCCTGTATTTCAGTAGCAGAGTTTTGAATCTTGTGTTACTCCCATGAGGCAAAGTTTCAGAGTTGGATTCTTCTACTAACACAAACTGGTTGTTCAGGAAAAGGGATTTGAGCAGCTGGGAAGCAGAGGGGTGACGGTGGTGTAAGATCACCTGGGCCAGTGATCTGTGCACCATTGGGTAATTACTCTAATTGAGGGATGACAGGAGTTACGCACTGGAGCTTTAAGAGAGTAAATAGTAAAGAGCATACACTCTGCTCATGCTCTCAGTGTTAATTGTTTTTAGTGTTGAATCAGAAGTCGAGAGCTGCATTATCTCTGGGTGAATAAGTGTAACTACTCTCCTCATTATGTAGACCTCTGGGGATAAAGCAGGTGGACTTTGTTCCAGAGATTTCGGGCCAAAAAAATCCCCTCCCTGTATTTCTCAAATGAAATGTTCTCATTCCATTAAACGTCCGACTAATTAAAAAACGTGGACGCACTCTGCGCAGATATGAGATGAATGTATTGAATCAGCATTTTTTTTCCGACCCCTCTCTCTCTGTATATTCTCACTTCTTTCCGTCTCTTTTCATCACTGGCTTCATTCATCACCTGCTCACTGCAGCATCTATACTCCCACAGCTGCTCTGACCCCTCCACCGGAGCATTTTTAACCACAGGTGATCATGTAGAGGGTTTGCACTCCTGTCGTGCCAGTTGGTGAGTTTGCCATGGTGGAGGTTGGCACGGAGACAAACTGCATTTTGGTTGGAAGAAATATAATTTATTATTATATAGGAGTGTCGATTTACCATCTCGATTGTAAATCGAATAGTTTGCCCTCTCTCTCTCTCTGTGTGCTTGTGCATTTTTTGCATGTAAAACAATATTTTCACGGACCGGTATAGAAACAACTAAAAACATGCGTAAAAAATAGCTGAATTAGTGGGAGCCCTGACCTTGTTTCATGAGGCTTCATAGCCTCATTTGCTGGCCTGTTGGTGCGTGAGAATCACCTATATTTAAGTAAGTAGGAATCCTGATATTGTCTATTAAATGTAGCTTTCTTTTTCTTGGAAGTCGACGGCTCTTCTTCTTCTTCTTCTTCTTCCGTCTCCTCCTTCGGCCTTTTTCCCTTTCCAAAGAAGCTCTCCAAAGATGTTTGAGCGTTTTTTTCAAAATAAAAGATCTCTCGGACTCTGATAATCAATCAAATATTTTCTGTGGGCCTGGTACTGGTCCGTGGCCTGGTGGTTGAGGACCTCTGGTGTACACAATGCAGTCTCTCTGATTTAGGTGAGAGTTGGGTAACCAGTCGGAGGGCGGCTAAGCCGCGGTCACCGCACCACGCTGCGCTGGGTTTAGAGGTTCCGAGTTTGGCAGCGGGTGAGTCCGGTGGGGGTGTGTACCATCGGCCCCGGGAGCGGGTATGATGGGGACACGGAGCTTTGGTGGGGGGTTTTGGATGAGCAGATCGGGGGGGAGCGCACCTCTCGATGTAGACATACAGTAGCCCAGACTAGAGCCAGGTGGGAGAGATCTTAATAATTTTTTCTTGTGCGCTTAAAATTCAAGGTATCAGCCTATTTAGTTTAAATGATTTTGAGAAGGCATGTTGGGTCTTTTCTTTTCTTTTTTACTATACACACTGGTAATGTGACAGAGAACGTCAATAATAGTTGCTCATTGTTATACAGCTTAGAAGTCTTTAATGCCCTACCGTCTGGTTAATGTTCTTAACTTTTCACGGAGCAGTTGGTGCTGGATCACGTCCAAGTGGTGCAGCTTTAAAATCTGGTCCTTTGCTCCAAACACTGCAGCTCCCATTGTTTTTTGTTGTTCACATATTTCACCACCGTGAATTTACACAGAAGAAAGTGATGTTGATTCAATGAAAGAAGTAGAAGGAGATGCTGTTAGACTTCTGTAGAGAGTGATTATAGAGAAGATGCTGATCTTTACTCCAGCATCACGGCTCACCCTGTGTGTGGAGCAGACGTGTGGAGGCCAATGCGTCGGCACACTTACTCAATATTATGCCTCTGATATTATTACAAAGGGGACATTTCATAACTCACATAGCAGCCGACATTCTCATATCAGGGGAATCTCTACACTGTGTGTGTGTGTGTGTGTGAGAGAGAGAGAAAAATGATGGACAGAATCTCCCTTCCCTTATTATTATGTACGAAAAATGACTCAGCAAGTTCAGTATAATAATAGGTTTTTTTAAATGTTTCACAGGGGAACTGCAATGCAATGGAAATGATATGATAATAGCCTTTTAATTTTCACACTTCTTTGATTTCCATCCCTCCGTTAAGGCTCTTCCTTTGAGGGAAAGTGGTGTTACGTCATAGACGGCGCAACGGTTGATCACATGACGGACACATACATCTTCACTATTACTCACATTCACACCTACAGAGCACAGAGTGTGGTAGGAAGCCAGAGTGCTGCAGGGAAACCCCAAACATGCAAAGTATGCACAGACAGAAGAGCCTCGGGCGACAGCACTTGCACACGTTTATTTTCATAAAACCGAGCTGCAAGGAGAAGTCATCTGGAGCGACTGCCGTCAAATCAATAATGCATTCACAATGGGTGAGTTTACACGTCTTTCAGCACTCAGTTGTGATACGAATATGATCAACAGTGACCTAAACATTAGTCTTACACGTCGTCAAGTGTAGTTGTATAAGTTGACAGCGGGACAACTTCTGTTTCCGCCACATAAGAGCAAATATATGACCTATGTCCGAAATATGAATCCGTTAACAAACACATTTGTGCTGAGTCATTTCAGTGACATAATCCTCCAACTTTGTAACATATATTGTTCACAGCCCCAAACATGACTCGGCTAAAAGGCTGATTTTTATTTAGATTTTTTACAGTCTGTGCATAGTGAAGCATACGATATACAGATTGTACATTAAAATCTAAACGATATCCAATCCCCGGTGTAAGTACAGCAAGTAATGCAGGGCATGAAACAGTAGGTGGCGTCGTAGCAAATAAGGGAGACATTTACCTAAATATCAACTTGCCTTGAAATTTTTTTTTTTGTTTTCAAATACACAAACTTTCAAGGACCCATGGGAACCCTGCAGAGAATATATGCAGCGTGTTGCGATGGCAATGTTTTTTTTTGTGAACTGTCTTGGGTGTGTGTTCTGCCGTGAATTTGCTGAGTCAGCAAACAGGCCCCGGACCATGACAATGGTGCTGTGCTGTGCTGAGAGCTGCTCCGTGCGTGTGTTTTGTGTTTTTGTGAGTCATGTCAGCGTGATCTCCAACTGGCGCTGACTCCGGCTCCTGCTTGGTTTGACATGTCGGTCTGACAGCGGGACGAGCAGCTCGTCTGTCGACCGTTTTGGCGACACTTCATGCCACATTCACTTGTGAGAAACACGTGTAAAATGTGGAAAAAAGAAGAAGAAGCTGCTAAAGCTAAGCAGTCTGCCCGTGCATATGCTCGTTGTATGGGACACCCCACCCCTCCCCTCCCCTCCCCATGTCATTCATTCATTCACTTTATCTTTTGTCTTTGTGCACCTTTTCACATCTCCTGTCCTCTCTGGTTTCATCCATCATGCTTTCATAAACCTCATCGTCCAGTCACAGGTGTTCACCGGCCATCAGTCTGCACCTCTGATGTCTCTTCCATTCTTTCTCGTGAATACTCCCTACACTCCTTCACCGTGGACCTGGATCTTTGAGTTTTGCAGGTTGTCGTACGCGGCCGATAAGAGAGACGTTCCTCTAACGTGCAGAATTGGAATGAGTCTGTATCCGTACATACAGCAGACAGGATCTGTAAAAGGAGCTCAATACTTCTGTTTGTCTAACCTCAAATGCCAGTAAATCCAACACAATGGTCCTTTCACAGCAACGACAAAAACACATTCATATTATTTAATAAAACAAACAAAACCCATAAAAGTTAGATTTATGTTGTTTTGCATCTCAGTGCACTTCCATTTTTTCCTCCTTGGCAACCCGACATAATAACTCTTACTGCTGTGCATTTATTGCCTCAGGCAGCCGTGCAGCAGCCATTTTTCATAAACACTTAATAAACTAAATGCATTTAACTGAATTAAAGTAATTTGCGGGGGCAGTTTCAATCTATGGACTACTGAACAAATCTCTGTCGCACAAATATAAAGCAAACCTTTGTATAAGGAATACCACATCAACCATAGTGCTCGTATATATGAATGGATTTAATGTCGCGTGTTAACCACACAGACTTACCATAAACATGTATATATACACACACACACACACACACGCTACAACTTAATCTCGCTTATCATGGGATTTACATCCTCTCTTCTGATCCCCGGGTGTTTATCAGCCGATCAACTCAATTCACCGTTACCAAGTGGGCCAAAGCTCAGCTCGGTCATCTGGTGCAGCAGCAGGATCTTGACACAGATGGGGGGCCGGGGGTTATTGCTCATGGTCTGGGTTTGACTGGAATCACGTACAGTGCAGGACAGCCGGGGGTAACGTTCAGAGCAGAGCGGCGGCGATAAGGAGGATGATGGTGGCGTCTCTGTCGTGATAGAGTATGCCACGGTGGGCTGAACAATATGAAACTTGACTTATCATACTCCTGAGATCTTTTAATACAGTGTGTACAAGAATGGAGGTGACATATGTCACACCTTATGAAATTTGTCCAAAAAAACACATGAAACAGAACAATAAGGGCAGCCTGTGGCCAAGTGGAAAGGGAACTTGGCTCGTAAACGGAAGGTCGCCGGTTCAAGTCCCCACCAGGTCGAAAGGGCTGGGGTACCCAACCCCCATTGCTCCCCTGGCGCTACTCAGTGTGGCAGCCCACTGCTCCTAATTCTAGGATGGGTCAAAATGCAGAGAATTATTTCCCTTTTAATAAAGTATCTAAAATTAAAGAAAAAAAATGCAAAGATATTAAGACTGGAAATAAACTAAAAAACTATGGACTGGTGATCTGTCCAGGGTGTGACCCCACCATGGATGGATACCAGAAAACAGAAACCCAAATATCATGGAATGACTGTCCAGTCACAGACAAGATTTGTCCGCTTCTCAAAAGGATGAATAACTGCCAGATATCGAAAGTGAACGTTATATTGGAAAAAGGGGCAGAAGCACTCACTCTATGAACAATTCTACAGCCATAAAATCAAAATAAATCTTGATTATCATGATGGTCACAAGAGGGTTAAAGCACCTCCAATTAACTTCCATCTCTCCGCATCAACGTCATTGTTCTTGTTGTTCGAGTCACACCGCGAGGGACGCAGAAGACACTTTGAGATCCTATCTGAGCGAGCGAGACAGAAATCTGGTCAGAATTCTGATCAGAATCACTTTCAAAACCATCCCCCCTGTCTGTTTTTGTAGCTGTCCAATCAATCAAATCAAAGTAGATGCAATCTAAATACGAACTCGGTGTAGTTTCTCATCGAGTTGTGTCACTGCGGGAGGAGGAATGGTCACGATCGCCAGTGAAAACAGGTCGATTAAGCACTCACCACTGCAAGCCTTTTTAAGAAACTCTTAAGACATTAAGGCATGTTATTCCCCCGCCATCCTCACGTGGGTCCTGGATTTATGCCTCGCTGCTTGTTCTTGTCAATCTGCTGGATTGACCAGGATTAATGTTTGTCTGTTTAATGATAATTCCAGTAGAGTCGTTATTTAATTAAGAGCCTTGCAGGTGTTCATTCATGCACCAACGAGCTCTTCTTTTACATCACGGACGTTGTATAAAGAGCTATTGATTGTGGTCTTTGATGGATGTGTGTTTGATGCTTGTTAAACAAAATAATCCCGTGGAAGTCAATCACCTGATAACTGTTGAGCTGCACAATTGATTATTATGGAGATCAGCATGATTTTGCCAAGTCATGATTTTTACAGCCTCACTGTAAGTTGATCGTGTTGAATTTCTATTATGGGGGTGAAGATTAATGAAGAAAATATTAATATTTCACACGAGTGACTTGTCCTCACTGACATTTCACGTTATTTACTCTTAAATTCCAAAGTGGGGGGGGGATACAAACAAAATGAAGGTAGTTAAATTAGAACCACAGCAGAGGAAATGGCAAGCAGACAGACAGACAGACAGACAGACAGGAGATGGGGAAATCAGCAGGTATTGTGAAGGCACTCGTTGACAGAGCAGCGGCGATGCACGTGGTTTCTTTGAGGGGGGAACAGCGAGCAGGTAGGTATAGATGAGGAGAGTTGAATCCAGCGAAAAGCTCAGCACACAGAAACCAGAGACACTGAGGCAGAAACGTGGTCCGAGACAGAAAACTGAGGTGAGATCCAGGGATCAAGGACAGGCGGGGTCAGCGAGCGAAGGACAGTCCGGAAACGAACAGTCCGGAAACGAAGAGTCTTGCATGAGGTATATAGGATGAGTATATTGATGAGGAGGTGTGTCTCGCCAGGTAGAGTGGGAGTGGAGTCAGGTGAATGAACTGTGACATTGCGATTATGACTTTTGTGTGCACACAAAAGTCATAATCGTATTTTTTCACATCGTATTTAAAATCCTCTCATTCGTAACAGTTATAATGTTGTAATTTCACGGCTGAAAGAGCAAAACAAGTGACATCTTTATTTTTTTCCCTCTTCTTTCAGTAATTAATAACCGGTTTCAGTGTGAGTTAAGTTCTCCCTCACTGCGTGTCTCTACTGCGGTCGTGAAGAAGTGATAGAGTGAGATATCACCATCTGGGCCAGTAAATCATCTTATAGCAGCAGCATAAAAAAGAACGTATTTTGACATCAACATCTGTGTGAGAGCAGTGACATTCACACAGAAATGTGTTTTTTAATAGTCATCATAATCTCTGCTCTGCAAAAAAAACAAAAACAGATTCAACCTTAAGAATTGTTAATTCAGCTCAGTTTTTATGCTTTCTTTTTTAGTCCAATCCCATCTGAGAAGTCAGATATTGTTTCATTTGCGCACACAAACAGTGCAGCAACACATCTACGGATAAAAATGTAACTTGACTCTGTGTACGACAGATTTAATGTGAAATGAATTGGACAGTTAGTGCAGTTAATCATAAGACTCACAACATAAAATCATAAAAGGAGACGTCCAGGAAGTCATAGAATCAACACACGTTTGAAATAATCATTATCAGTGTAGGTTTCCAGTGCAAACATTTACAAAATATAGAATATAAGGAAGTGAAAGATAATTATAAACATGTTAAAATGTATTATTGCATGTGTCCTGAGCTATGAAAACATGAACCCGGAATGTACTGGCTGGATGGATGAAAGAATGATTAAGATGATTTAAAAGAGATGTAAACAATCACAATATCTGGTCTAGCAGCATTTAAACAGGTGATGGCAGATGGATAGAAACATAAACATAAGAGACAAATGTAAAAGACAATAAGACAATTATAATAAAAGCTGCTAGTTTCTGCAGCTGTGGATTAAAACGCTTAAATTGTCACTTTGTGGGGTTAAGGAAACATATTGCACTTGGAATTAGGGATTTTTTTATTTGTATTTTTGGTTGCCAGGGAGCCCTTGTAAAGATTTGAAGCTTGTACTCTGCAGCTCTGACACTTAGGCAGATACACGTCGTGGACTGAGACGACTGAATCGACAGGTAATCAATAATTGATCGTCTCTTTATTTTCCCTCACCGTTTGCTTATTTCTTTGTCGGGATTTTAACCGTCACCCATTCACCGTACTGTTGTCAGTATGACATTGCAACTCCACTGCATCAAGAGACTCATTATCCCTGTGTGTGTGTGTGTGTGTGTGTGAATACACGGAGGAAGAAGAAGAAGCTTGTTCTTTGTGCAGTGCACCACTACACTGTTATTAAAAGAAACACACTCACCAAAGAGACCTTATTATCTCTCGCAGAGAGAGAGAGGCTCTTTGGCTGCCTGTACCTGCTCCAGCCCTGCACTGTGACTCGCACTGTGTTTTGTCACATTATACATGACATTACCAGGCTACACACACACACACACACACACACACACACACACACAGAGGAGAGGCTCATTTGTGGCCCTGCGATAGTGATATTTAATGGAGCAGCTTGTGTGTCTGTGTGTGTTTTATTTAGCTTTTGTAATGAGGAAAGAAGACGTATGTGCACCAAAAATATAATGTAATGCACAACTTCAAATTTCAAGCCACTGTCAAATCAAACTTTATTTATATAGCACTTTACATACCAGGCAATGCAGCTCAAAGTGCTTCACAGGATACACAAAAACATAATCAAGGGAAGCAACAACAGCCATTTTGTATTATGCATTAAAAACCGCAATGAAGAAGAGAGATATGTCTATTGTGGAACTCACAAACAGCTGTGAGGGTAAACACTGGAGACTAAAATGGTACTGGGTGATCTAAACAGGAGGTAAAAGAGAAAGAAACATTAATAGTAACAGATAAAAAAGACTCAAAGACACCCTCTGGCTGCTTTTGTCCATGTGGGCTGCCGTAGACACATGGTGGCGCAATACCGCGTCCTTCATGAAGCAAGAACCTTGACCTAAAGTACATATACAAGGCTACAGAAGTTCTAAACACTTTTACAAACATTCATATGAGCAGTTTAAAACATTTTTAACCGATGCATCTTTCAAAATGTTCCACACTGGAGCTTTAGATTGACGTGAGAAGTCCGACATGTGGAAGAGTTAATGTGTGGTCTTACTGTAGGCGAGAGAACGACAGACACAGGAAGACAGAAAGGAAAAGGGATGATTCATCTTCCCATTGACTGAAGTGTCACTTTACTGGGTTTGTGATGAACACCTTGTCATAAGTGACGCACTGAGTGTGTGTGTGTTTGTGTGACTAGTTTCTTTTATTGAATTCATTTCTTTTTTGAAGGTCAGGGCTTTTCAAGTAAGAGAAGACGAATAGAAAAATGGAGACACATTGACGTCATGAGCTAAATCACGTGGTGTTTTCTTTCTCTGGCACATGAATCGAAGAATGTTGTGATTATTTGTGTGTAAACAAAGTCCGTGAACATGCTGACCCTCACCAAACGGAGGCAACAAACGCGGGTTTGCAGTGCAGCCTTTACCAATCTGAAGAGTTCCGGGCCCCACTTTGAAATCTAACCCGAACCCTGAAAATTCTTTGAGGTCCAAACTCAAACATTAAATCACGACTCTGATCAACACGCAAGACCAGGTTCAACAATTCCCTCATAAATGATTGTTTTCATGTGAATATGTGATAGATTAATCATCAGTCCGCTTCACTTTACATCTTTGGGAATCACTGTTGTATTCCATTCCCACTCATATCAAAATAATTAGATATTTATACTGAATTAGTGAACATTGGGGTCACAAAACACACTCGAACCATTGACTTGTACACCAGTCCAACACATAAGAAGCCTACATGTAGCGTAGTCAAAGGGGCTCGCGTTAGTAGCGCTCACTTCATTTCATGTAAGTTATCATTTATCAGCTCTTTCTGTTAGATTACTGTGAAAAGCCTGGATTTCAGAGAAATGTGTGTGTCAAAGCACATACATGTAACCTATGCTATGTTGTGGTCTTGTACGTAGCTAGCTTGGAGTTAGCTGCCGGCTGGCTAGCGTGTGTGCTAAAAACGTTCCTTGTAAGACTTGTATGCGCATAGACTTTTTCACGCGTACAGGCTAGGTTTATCTACCTAGCTTTTTATCTCGTACCCATTTACAGTGTTTAGATATTGTTCGCGGTCCTTAATCGGCAACGAAAGAACATATTCATAATTATTCAGGGGGAGGACCGTGGACATACATGCTATTCACTATTTGTAGGTGCACCTCTGCTTCAGGAGAGTCTTTACAGAGAAACACCTTGTCGTGTGTTGAAGGAAACAACCTCCGCCTGTGTTTCCTGTGCTCAACGGTTCGCCTCCCCCGTTTCATCCTATATTTAGATCGAGGACATGAAAGAAACGTCTCTGGCTGCTCAGCAGACCACACGGACAAAGAAAATAAACCTAAAGAGCCTTTATGTGGCATTACCTCCTGTGTTCTCAAGTGTCCGTTTCATAATGTGTGTGTGTGTGTCATCAGCGGATATTACAGAGGCTACAAGGTTGAGAAATTGTGTAGCATCACTCCCAAAGGAACATGTGAGATTACACTCTGTGGCTGAAAGTGAAACCATAAAGAGAAGTAATGCACGAATAATCACTGTATTAGCCTGTGAAGTGACATCACTCACAGCTTATCTTCATAAAACACTTCCTAATGCTGCTGTAGTATACATGCAGTATTCAGTAGAGCAGAGTGGAATAAACGCTCCATAAACGATGAAATCACTGATAAGACAAAGAACTAAAATGTAATAATGTGACATAGTCGAATGTGAACTTGAAATGTGAATAATAATCATTTTTATTTAGGGATAACTGGGTTTTTATTTGAGGCAAAACTCGTCAAGAGTCTTTGTGGCTGAAAATAAAACCATGAAGAGGAATAATGCCAAAATAATGACGACTATTCACCTGTGATGCGTCACAACCTCTCGCTCGACTTATCTTTAGGATATACGACCTAATCCAACTTCATTTCTCAATATGATTGTGAAATGGGTGAAAGTAACTGTGCTGCATTTGTGTGAACATTGAAACGTAATTGTTTAACTCGGTTTTTACTCCTGAGGCAAAGCTTATCAACAGACTCTGTGTCTGAAGATAAAACCGTAAAGTAATGAATGTATTAACTTCATGCTCAGCTTATCACTTTCTCTGTTCACCCTGGTAAACAAGAGGTGAATCTCAAAGATAACTAGGGCTGCAACGTAATAATACCATGCAATAATTTCCGTGATTAACTGAGGAAACGTTTGGTCCATAAAATGTCGGAAAAATGGCCAAACCTGGAAATGATGACGTTCTCAAATGTCTTGTTTTGTCCACAAACCAAAATTCATCAGTTCTAATGATTTATTTATTACATGGAGCAAAAAAACAAAAAATAAATTCACATTTAAGAAGCAGAAAACACTCAAACTGATCTATCAATTATTAAAACAGTTGATTAATCTAGTAATAGATTAGTTGAGTAATTTTTGCAGCACTAAAGACAACAAATTAATTAATTAATAGTTATTTATTCATTCATTGATAATGTATAGTAAAAATATTATTGTATATATATGAATATTCATAATTCACATTATATTATGTTATATTACATTATATTCTTTTTGTTTAGGACCCTTAATTACAGTTTATAGTTGATTCTAGAATTAGAGCTGGCCCCAAAGTCAATTTGCTTATAAAAAAAAACAAAAATGCATCACTTTGTGTTAGATTAATGGATTGGAGCTTAATTCTGCCATGAAAACGTGTGACATGTGTTTATTCTGTGTATATTTGATGCGTGCAGCTGTTTCTGGAAGTCATCATTAATCCAGCATTCATTTGGATCCATACTAAAAAAATCACTTTTAGAGGCTGGGAGTGTGCCTTTATTATGTTTGAACGAGCAAAGCATTTGGATAAAATGCAAATGCATCAACTCATTATTCAAAAAAGAAAAATCTCAACTCGTTATCCATAAATACTCTCACTCAACCCATTAATTGTTGTTTTGCAGCAAATGCAAAACAGCAACTTCTTCAAAAAGGCAGCACAAAGCTTTATTTAATACTCCAGAGAACATTTCATCCATTATACGACATTGACTTGTTTAATAATGTTTGTGTCCTCGAAGCCAAGGAGTCAACAACCGCGAATAAAACGGGAAAAATAGTCGTTCAGAATCGATTTCAAAGGGGGAAGAAGATGAGTCGTGGGTTTAATGTCAGGGCTCGGGGAAAATAGCTCCACTACGGCGAGGAGAAGAAAAGTGTCACGATCGCAGCGATAATGAGCAAAGCAGGAGCGAGTTATTGTCGTGCAGGAAGGGAAGAGTGGAGAGCGTGGAAATGACCTGCCATAGCAGTGAGGGAAGAGTCTGTCTCTGCAGCTGCAGCAGCAGCCGGCGCCGGCGCCAAACATCAGTCGAGTTTAAACAGCAGCACAATATACAACAACAAAGTACAACTTTGAAACACTGAAATCACTGTGAGGAATCAATTATCATCTTCATCAACTTCTTTCACATGAACACTTGTAGCTTTATGATTTCCCTTTGAGGGAGGAAGCTAAAGGTCATGCGTGAGTCATGAAAAAAGAAAAAAAAAAGGTAAAGAAAACGGACCAATTAAAAGTCGACTGACAGACACGTACGTGATGAAGAAGACGTCAACAGAATTTTATTTTATGACCCGGCTCGCGAGGGTGAAGTTAGGAATAAGAGCAGATGGAAAAATGCTTAATTTATATCTTTATTTCCTGCAAAAATCAATGATTGCAAGAACTAAAGGTGACGAAAAAGGGCATATGAGTGCATGTGTTTGCAACCATATTTTACTTACTAATTAAAATTAAAATAGAACACAAATGTCTTACTATTTTAAGTTACTCAACCAAAAATACAGAAACAACTACACTACTGCTTCTGGGTTGACGTGTGTGTGAAGTGGCAGAAATCTGTTATTAAATTTAAGGCTGTCACAACCAATCATTTTTGCCTCAGGCAATTAAATACCACAGCAACTGAGAGAAATCCACACTATTAGGCCTCCCTTGTACCTAATAAAGTGGCTGAATAGTGTACAATAAATGTAAAGACCTCAGGTTTCACCAAACTGTAGCTTTCTTCTGTCAAACTATACTCTATAAAAAAAAAACTATGACTCATTGAAGCTTCAAATAATGACATTTACTCACTTAATGCTGCAGATTATACAACGGAGCGACGTAGGGAAAGAAAACTGAAAAGTAAACAGGAAGTAAAGCTACAACAAGAAGTAACCCAGCCGGAGAAAAAAACAGCATGTTGCTTACTGCCCTTCAAAATAAAAGCACTTGCATGTTTTCAAATGTAACCCTTAGAACACAGATCATTGTGTTTGCTTTTTAAATAATATGCGATAAATTAATCAGAACTTTGACTCAACAACACATACGATGACGAAAAAATTTTGTAAAGCCTGAAGATGTGCCCTATAAACACACCCACCCCCAGGATGTCCATATAAGGAGTTGTCTATTATTCCTGCTGCGATTTACCAAGAGTGCACCTGTGGCTCGGATCTGTGCCGTGTGTTAAAAGGCAACAGTTTTGTTTTTCACATTCACTGTAAGTAATGTATATAGGATTTTAACATCCCTTTTAACGGTAACCTAATTCATATTAATGAAGTTAAAATTAACTTCAAGGCAACAATTAATAATAATAATAATAATAATAATAATAATAATAATAATACAACACTGGTGTTACAGATTTGGTCCAGTCAATAGAAAAGTGAGCCTTTGTAATCTGTCTCAGAGCGGAACTAAAGCCATGATGTGCTATATCCTCATAATGTGCTGCTAATCCTCCTCCTCCTCCTCCTCCTCCTCCTCCTCCTCCTCCTGCTCCTGCTTCAACTGTGAGCAGCAGATAGTAAACATTGTGTCAGGTGGGAGTTTGGCTGGTGTGGAATATCCTATTGAATATCTACTGTCTTTACAGGAGTGCCATACACAATACATCAACATCACTCTTATTTATTGATGAAGAGTCAAATTCCCCTTTCCATCATTCACTCTACTGTACACACACACACACACACACTAGTATGTAGTTAATGGAAAAGGGAAATTGTTATTGATTCATATTTTGAATGGATTCCAGGGAGATTCTAAAGTCTAAAGGCTTTTCTGTAAAATGCTGCAGGCTCGTGTCCAAACCCCGCGGACGCTCTCCAGCGTAATTCACCAGGGATTATTCAATGTAAATGTTAAGTGCTCCGGTGGTTGGATCTCACTGGCTCGGTGCCATTTGGAGATGTCTTCTCTTCTCTTGTGTTTACAGCACATTGTGCTGCTGATGTTATTTGTCATGTTTGTCTCCACGGAAACACAGCCAGCCACTTACAAATCGTGAAAAAGAAAGCCCTATTTGGACTATTTTGGGTAACATTAGGTAAAAAAGGATCTGGAAAAATGACCCCAGGTTATAATAATCCCGTGCGAGGAGAGCGACCTTAGAGTTCACACACGTGTAGTGTAATCATTCTCTTTCATGTTTCAGAGAACAGGGTTTCATTTCCTCAAGTTTTAGATCAGCCGTTCACAAACTGAAGAGTGTCGGCGCCCGCTTTGAAATCTGAAAATCCTCACTCACGGCCCATGAGACTAGGATGAATAATTCCCACATATATTATTGTTTTCATGTGATCATGACCTCACGAGAGGATTTTCAGATATCAAAATAGCTGCACTACAGTTGTTAGAGGGAAAACTGAGTCGGCAGAGTTTCTCGTTTCCTGATGGTTTCAGACAGCGTTTATGACTCATGCCTCTTAATCCTGCCGACCTCAGTCAACGACAGCGTCCGTCTTAGAGCAGGGAAAATGTCACTTTTATTGGACGTGTGTGGACATTGGACAGTTGTGTGCAGATGTGTTTGCCAGCTTTCGTTCTTTAGGACTTCAAAGATCTCGGCGCGTCTCCTGTCGCTTCCTCGTACAGCTGGTGTTTTCCGCTAATCCATTTTAAATCCTCTCGTCCCTGTAACGCTGTGTGCATCTCTTGTGTGTTTACACCCAAGTGCCAAGAAAACGTGAAGAATTAAGGGTTTACTTTGTGTGCAACAGAAGCAGAAAAAACGTACACTGGCTTTTTTTGTCTGCGCCAGTGTTTGCTCATCATGATTCATAGAAACACACAGTTCAATTACAGTTACATGCACTGATAGCTTTTATCCAATCACATCACTTTTATTCTGTCTGCCCTGAATGTTCACATTTGTTTTCTTTTCCGATCTTTCCTTAATTGGTGCACCAAATAGAACGATTTCAGTTCCAGCATTTCAATGTTCCTTATTTTCTCTCTTTCCTCCCATCTCCTGTTTGACAGCAGGTGCTGGGTTTGTTTGTTCTGCGGTTTCTTTTTTTCCCACTGAGATTGGGAAGTTGTTAATGTTACACAGCAACACATTTTCCTCCCAGCAGTTGTAGTCTTGAGTTAACAGAGTTATGCTCTGTACGGAAGAGCCATGATCTGTCCACATTCTGGAAAAATGTATTATTCTTGCACTTTATCACCTTGCCGTAACAATTATCATTATCATTTTTTCAACGGAGTTGAAAAATCCATCCGAAATCGTAATAATACAACACTTTATGTATTTTCTTTATAGTTTTTTGTGTCTTTCTAATTCAACAAAATCCATAACACAAATGACTTAAACTATGAATTCTAGTTCATTAGTAGTAATTTGCGTCTCTGGGTTTCCTCATGTGTAGAAATAAAGACATCGTTAAGATCCATGTTCATCAGAGTCATTTGTGTGGGACGTGCCAGATAATTGCTCTAGTACAGCGAGACTGTGTGGACCTCAGTGGGATTAAACTCACCGTTGTTAACCTGTGGCCTCAGTTTCATGGCTGTCACTCAGCGTAAAGAACAACATCATGTTTCACACTCGCACTGTGTCTCATCCAAGGAAGAGGATTAAGGCTACGCTCAGATTAACCCTTAGTGCTCACATGCCACGGATCCGGCATGTGTTGTTGAGTCAAAGTTATGATTCATTTTAAATCACATTGTGCAGAATTCACAAAATAGACATTTAGTTTCTTTTCTTTTTTTCTTCAAGCCTAGTGAACTTTGAATTTTCATTTCAAAATTTCCCATATAGGATTTTCAAAAAAGGAGTACTTTGTGCGTTTAATTAGTTGGTGAAAATGGAAAAAATATATAATTTCATCAGATTGCCTGAAAAAAAAAAAGTATATTTCACTTCACCGTGGTCCGTGGTGTGGCCACGTGACATAAGAGTAATCATATCTGAATCCATGTGAGGTCTTGGCAGTAACAATTAGTAATAATTTGAGGTAATACAGTTTTATTTCTAATGCAGTTTCCCCCTTTTGTGAGACAGAAAAGGAAACATAACAGTATGATAATAAAGAGATAATATTTGAGTAACACTACATTCTCCAAATTATAAATAAAATATAACCAAGCATAATGATGTATGCAGTGATGGAGTTTAACAGCTAAATCCTGTGTTTCTGAACAATCTCCTGCTTTAATACTGGGTGGACTCACACATTTCAATATTGTTGATGACGTTTGCAAAAAAAAAACCCATCAAACATCAAATCTCATCCGTCTTTGCGTTAGATCTGAGTGACATTATTCTGCAGGGAAACATTTCCAGACAGAAAGTGTGCATCGTGTTAATAAGGAGTCTTCCTCATGTAGGTTTTCTTATTCCCTCCGTTTGCTGAGAGGACATTCTGCTCTTGTCTCGTGGGAGTTGCTCTGATGCCAGCCTTGATAGTTTGATGGTAGCCTCCCCGTGTCCCACCGGCATTTTTCTGCTCTTCCGCGGGTTATTCTTAGCTGCGTGTCAGAGTGCGATAGCAGGGGAGACACGACAGGAAAGCCCACGCATGGACCGTCTAATGGGGAGGAGAGAAGTGAAGGCGGGAGATGGAGCGAGAGTAAGATTCCCTGCATGTCAGCGCACAGTCCGAGTCGTCATGTGGTTTTCCGCCGAGCCTCGGGCTCCGTGGGGAACCATGCAGTGCTCGCTGACCACAGAGTTGACTTGGAAATGACCAGAGGAAAGACACAGAGCCGTGGAGGTCATGCTCGATGTCACACTCCAGGACACTTGTTTAATGTTTCAGGACCAAACATTAGCTTTTTCACTGTTTACTCTTTTCAATCTGATATTAATCAAACGAAATACCCAAGAACGTGCACTAAAAAGGTGACAAAAAACAACAATACTAAACCGGTAAATATACATATAAACATGACAAACTCTCAGTGAATAAGGAGAAGCAGCAGCGGGTTTGTTACACTTTAAAAGGACAGTCTTGCTTCTTGTCTCCGCCCACCCCTACGCTGCTGCTTTATACACACAAACGCTCCCACGTTGGCTTTTGACCCTGAACGAGATGTTGATTTGACCAGTTTTTATTGTTGTGATGGTACGACTTGAACTTTCCTGATCTCAGAGGACCCATGTCACCGCCTCCATCCCACTGGCCTTTATAGTGTTTGCTAAAAGTCCTTTATTCCTTCTGCAATATCACACTGCACACGACTTTATCCGTTGTTGTTCTTTTAACCGTGTTTCCTATTTTACTGTTTTTATTTTGCGAGTTGGAAAGTGTCTCGAGTCTTAAATGTATCGTATTTTATTGCTGCAGCCGAGCCAAAGAAAGATTTCTGTCACTGATTGGGACAGACACCAAAGCCTATCTATCTATCTTATTATCTGTTTTTTTTTTAGGTCCTTTAGGTATTGTATTTCTATATTTTATTTATTCTATTTATCTCTGATGAACAGCACTGCTTTAGCTTTTAAAGTGCTTTATGAATAAAGTTGGATTGGATAAAAACTCTAGAAATGTTCTGGACTGGATAAACTAACTTCTTTCTCTCTCCACACAGGGCATCAGCATAGTGGGTCCCAGTAATGCAGATCCCCCTCCTCGTCCTCCAAGTCCAGCCATGTACCAGCTGGACATCGTCCTAAAGAAAGGGAACAACCTGGCCATCCGAGATCGGACAGGTAGGAGGTTAATCGAGGTTTCCTTCTCCTCGCAGTCTCAAACTTGTGGCCCTCCAATCGATTTCATATGGCCCTCAAAACCAACTTATAATGAGTCATGTTTTTTTTTGTGAAATTTAAATTAACTTTATATTGTTGTACATTTTATTTTGAAATTTTCCAATTATTTGTAAAGCACTTTAAAAACAACCACTGTAGACTAAAGTGCGGCGCAGAATACAGGATCCTTGAAAAGTCTTAAAATGCCATAAATGAAATTATTCACATTTAAAGTCTTATAAAGTCTTTAAAAGTCTGGAATTTCATGAGGTGTGGCATTACATTTCTCCAGGCAGAATGAAGGTATTGGTTTAATGTTTTTATTTCACCTTTATTTTATATCCCGACCTCGTGGACACAGTTATGTGTTTGTTAGTGTGCGTGTGCCGTTTGTCACTGTGACCCTGGTCAGATACCCTGAGAGTGATGAATAAAAGACAGAAACGCACACACGCGGTAATAAAATACATATAAAAAAGAATTAAAAAAAATGAGGACATAAAACAATAAATATGTTGGTGAAATATTGTCATTTGAGATTGCGAGCCCAGGTTCAGTGTGTGCATTTGATTTTCCTGTGCTCACCAAGGAAGTTGTGTTTTTGGTCACATTTGTCTGTGTGTGAGCTGAGAGAGACATTTCTCAGCATGTAGTTTCTGGCCTCAGGGGGGAAATGAATAATTTCAGTGCTGATCTGGGTTCAGATTGCGATTCTATTTGACACTTTCATCAATATCTCTGCTAAATAATGTCAATGTTCCTTTAAGACATTCATGTAAAACTTCCTCATATGTCTGTTCCTGTGTTGTTTTGTGATATGTCAGAACACTGTGGGAAAACACACCCACGCACTTGTTTTTGCCTCGTTTTTTCCCCCCCTGTAATTGACTTCCTCCTCTCTGTTTTCACCTCAGATATTTTTTTCTCGCCTCTGTCTCCTCTCTCATCTCATTGCACTTTTATAAAGTCACACATCTTGTTCTCGCAGCTCGGCTCGCTCCATTTGTCAATGCGTGAAGTGAGACAGTATAACAAGGAATGATGCGCTACATTTCCTGTGCGTCGAGCCATGGGACACAAATCCAGCCTCCGGTTTAAGGTGGAACGTTGCCACATCCTGAGCCCATGCAGGCTGTGTGTGTGTGTGTGTGTGTGAGATGATGCTGTGTGACCTCCTCGCTGCTTTTGTGTGTTTCCTGTCTTAATCTTTCTTTTTTAACCTACCCAGTAGGATGCACTGAAATCAAGGCATTTTATTTATCTTTGTCTTTATTTGCTGCGTGTAAAGACGACACAACAACACTAAAGTCCAAATCCAAAAACAGGCGTTCAGTTCAATATTGAGTTTACAGGGGATGAGGTATTTAATGAATTGTTCTGTATTCAGTGCACAAAAGGGCAAAGGTATCCACAGAGCTAAAGGGCAGAGAGTCAGAGAACAGCAAAGGTCATGCAGTACAGACTGCAGGACCACGATAGGGAACACGCCGGAAGGTCACTGACGAGATGATGTGGCATTGGATGATGGGGAACAGGTGTAACTTATCAGGGCACGGCTGCGGTCACAGCGCGACGGGAGTGGAGCTGGAAGTGCAGCTACTGGAACACAGGCGATGGTCACTAGACAAAAGAGGAAAACACCAGAAAGTAAGAGGCTCCATACAAAACAAATGTGTTTTTGTTTAAGTGCGTTCATTCTGCTACGGATGCACCTCGTCGTCCACACCATCCTGGTGATTTAGGAAAAAAAGAAAAAAGAAAAATACAATGTACACTATATAGACAAAGGTATTTAGATGCAGGAGATTGTAATGACGGCAATGATATTGGACAAGAAAGCCTGGCTCACAATTTCTGTTCCAGTTCATCCCTTGATCAGGTTAAGGGTCAGGGCTCTGTGTGCGGGCCGCTCAACTTCTTCCATACCAAACTTATCAAAGTCAAACAATGTCTTTATAGTCGTTGCTTTGTGCACTGGGGCACAGTCGGAATGTTGGAATAGAGAAGGGCCTTCCTCACGCTGTTGGGAAGCTTAGCATTGTCCCAAAATGTCTCAGTATGCTGAAGAGTTAAGATTGTCCTTCACTGGAGCCTGAATTCAATACTCAACAGGTTGCATTCAAAACTGTTGTCCATATAGTGTACATCCAACAGACATAAAAAAATAAACCAAACAAAGCAAGATTGCGTACATACAACAATGTGAGAATGCACCAAAATCTTTTGTTTTATTTCAGCTTTTTATCCACATGGAACCAACTTTTTGGGAGCCGTAATATCTTTGTTGTCTTCTTCTTCTTCTTTTTTTGTTTGGAGTTTTTACACAGCTTCAAAGGTTCATGTACATGCTCCATGTCTTCTTCTCCATTATTTGTGTAGGTACAGTATGTCAAACCTGGCATATGTACGACAGCGTTTCGAGACGTTTGGAGTGGGTTTCGTGTGTATGAAGCCATTGAACCAATGCCATGTTTATGGAATTTGAAAAAGAGCGAGAACTAGAGCGATCGTGTAATGAAACAACTGTTTCCGTGTGGATGAGGCCTTTAGGCGATTTGGAAAAAACAAAACAAATTAAAACCAAACACACACCAAACAAATCAAAAACGGACCAACAAACAAGACTGCGGGACTCATTTGACTTTATAAGTGCCGAACAGATTTCCTCCTGCTCTCTGTGGAAGCTGCTAGAACACGGCTCCTGCCTACTGTATGTTGTATTTAAGCAGTGTTTAAGTGTACACAAGGAGGCAATTATGTCTGGCATAGTGGGAAAAACCAGCCAACATAAACAAACCAGTACCTTCAGGCAGTGCTTGGACTAGTGATGGATGCCGAGGTCTCACTAATGGCTGAAGCAGTCACGATGACGACTGGTCCAAATAAGCAGGTCTGCTTTCTCGGCTGCGTTTTTTGCCCGAGAACCCGTCCACCGGGATAATGAGCAGTCAGGCCCAGAGCGCACCTGTCCTGTCGAGAGCACATCCTAACGGCTCATTATGGAACGGACAGGAAATATAGACATAGAAGAAATATTACATTCAGCCAAACCCTGTAGATCTCGAGTTTTCAAGTTGCAGAAGGCTGACATGTGATCGATGAGAGTTTCCGTTCACCAATCAGTATTTAGTCTCCCTTGACAGGTACGAAGAGAGAAGCTTGATTGCGAAATAAAAGTAGTTCGCTGGGAGGAGCAATTTAATTCTTCCAAGTATTGATCTACTAAAAGCCCTGACATGAATTATAAATGGAACACACAGTCTCCACTTTTATCTGCAAAACATTTGGAGGCAGAATCTTTTTCTTTCTTTCAAAAAACAACAACAACAACTACAACAAAGCATATGTAAATGCAATCCAAGTCACATTTTCATGCCCAGAGAAGATGGAACAGAGACTGGAAAAGAAAACAAAAGTGAAAGTAGCGTATCAACACCCTGTGGCATCAAAATGAGTCACACCAAGAAGAGTTCACGCTGTTTACGGAAACATTCACCGCACAAAATAACTGCTGGGAAATAACAAAGACTTTGATACTAAGAAAAAATCTGCTCATCTGCTGAGATTATAGGAATGAACACACATACACTTTATCACAGACAAACAGACAGGATTTGGCACGCGCACTTCTCATTATCGTACCTCCAAGACCGTTTGTGATATCTAGAAAAATCATGGACTATGGACTGGTGACCTGTCCAGGATGTGACCCGGCCTTTTGCCCTATGTCAACACCCCCCGCAGCCCTCATTTGGAGGATAAAGGGATAGAAGATGAGCTGGAGCAGATAAATAGAGCTTAGTGCTCATATACTTGTCATCGCGGCAACAACCGCCCAATCACAGACAAGGTTCACCAGTGTTTGTGACATTTTTGGACAATTCTACAGCCATAAAATCAAAATAAATCCAGGCGGTTAAGAGGGTTAAATGGGTTATACTATGTAATTATGTATACAACTCATATAGTCTAGATTAGGGGTTCTCAGATAGAATAATATCATCAACAACGCACTGCAGTTTTAAACATTCTATATTGCTTTTTAACTGTACCACAGCCTGTGCTGCTCCGTCTTATTCACTGATAGTTGGTCTTGTTTATATGTTTATTTCCTGCTTTGTTACTGTTGTTTTTGTGTCGTCTTTAGTGCACGTTCTTGGGTATTTTTGTTTTACTCCATCAACAGATGTCTCCCTATAGGGAGCACAGTTGTAAAGCAGCCAATGGCTTTAAACTAACACAGATTTTAGTAGTACCACCTGAGAAGATATTGAGCTCTTGAAGTAATTCCATTATCACCAACATTAAAACGTACGCTACCGTTCATAATTGAACCCATACGGTACCGGTATCGGTGTCTGGAATTCGGTACCTTATTCCGGTACTTTTAAAATGTTTTCCAGTTGTAAAACAAAGTCTATACTTCTCAGTTTAATTTTTTTTATGAAGATTTAAGAATAGTAAATAAATAGTTAGTTAGGTAGCTAATTACTTGAATGTGTCGATGAGGTGGATTCATCGCTCATTTCGTCATGAACGTTTCTAGCTTGTCTGGCTTCAGGGATGTTGCTACTATCAGTGCTAGTAGTAGCACCCACCCACCCACACACCCACACACACACACACACACACACACAAGAGGAAAGGAGAGACGCAAGGCCTCATATTCCACACTGTCTCATTGTCTTCCCTTGATTTCCCATCACTGACGTTCCTTATGTGATGAAAGGAGGCTTCTTTTTTGTGGTTAAGTGAAATAATAAGTACAAGGGATGAAACTCAAATGGAGCTGTGCTCAAATGATGTATCTCCATCACAAAATGTGCACAAATTGAAGAGATGAAAACAACTCTTGCGAAAAGTAAAAGAAGAATAAAGAACAGAAACTATCAGCACCAAACCCCACATTATATTAAGTTAGATTAGTTAGATTAACAGGATGGCTTCTGTGTCAATGATAAAGTAAAACGTATTTTTCCACATGTGATTTGACTTATTATGACTATGTTATTATAAACATATATATACTTTAAATGACATGAGCAGTCAGTCAGTCTTCATAAAGAATTTCAGCCTATTGCACCATTTGTGCTGAATGGGCATGTGCTGTCAGCTGAAGTGTGTGAGGGTGGACACGCCTTTGCATCATTCTGCTGACACGCTCTGTTCTTCACCCAGAGAGAGACGTGATGTCATGTGACATGCTTTGACCCGGATAGCGAATATAAACAGTGGAAATGTGGAAATGGACAAACAGTGTAGACATCAGGTATTTACTGTATGCATTTCAGAGTTGTTGTGTTGAAGTCTGCACTAATGATGTGGTTTCCTACGTAATCCTGCCTGTCTCCATACGGCAGGGAAATATACATTAAAGAATGTCTTGTCAGGTGATCTCAGCCTCAATGGCTGATTTTGAAAAATGCCAAGAAGTGGGCTGAGAGCTGAGTGAGGCAGAGGAGGGAGGGAGGGAGAGTGAATGGGGAGCAGTGCAGGCAGAGTGGTCTGGTAGTGAAATCATTTATTTGACCTGCCCCCTCTTGACCAAACTAAATACTCATTGGCCCTCAGGTAAAAAAAAAAAAAGTGAAAGGTGGTGATGGCCATATGGCACATTTAAAACGTTTTAGTTGGTTTCCTTTTCATGTTTATTTTTTTCTGGACAAGTAAATTCTGCCCAAGAGGAAAACATACTTACCGGCTGTAAAAGGCCTGCTGTGTCCCCAGAGGCTAAACCCTGTCATAGCTGTCACATAATGATGAGCTGCCAAGAGGAAGCTCTGTTGCTTTTGTAGATGATGTCAGATGAAAACACACCGTCCTCTTTCTCTACCCAAAGTTCCCCGAGGGTTAGGAAGCACAAGGTGAGGCCTGTCATATACCCTCTCGCAGCAGCACTGCTGCGGAAGAGGATGTATCTGAGCATCCTGAATCTTTCATGATGTGTTGTTGCTGGAGAGGTAAATATCTGGGAAGTGTTCAGAGTCGTCTTCAGGTCATAGCTGCAGGCAACTGAACTTGATCGGGGTAAGCTGACGATGTTTCACATCTCATCTAAGAGGCCTTGAGCAGGTCCAGTTTCCTCATGAAGATTTAGAGAAAATAACTCACAGGATGACGGGACAAATATATAGATGTTGTATTGATTGTTAAGCTTTTCTTAGAAAATGTGAAGGTTAATTCTTGGTGCTGTGTGCAGTAATTGTACGTGTGAATCTATGCCACAGGCAGTCTTGTATAAAGTACCTGAGTATCTTACCAGAAAATGACTTTGGTAGAAGTTGAAGTCACTTTTTTATAATATTACTTAAGTAAATGACATTTACTGTACTGAAGTATCAAAAGTAATTTGCTGGTATGAAATCGACTTAAGTTTTAGAAGTAATACACTTGTGTTCGGCAAGCAAGATCATATATTATGTTTTACATCGCCTGTAAAAGAACTACAAACAAGTGAAGTGAGGACTTTGAAAACACAGAGCCGAACCAGAGGGGGTTCTAAGATGTCTAGTAAAAATGATTGAGTAAAGCAGATTATTAGCTAAAATACATGTGACTACGACACAGCAGAGGAAGTCACAAAAGACAGATGGACATTGCATTAATATACTGCTGATGTGTATGTAACTTTAAAAACAGTAGTCTAATGTTTGATATTTAGGCTGTTCCATGGGTTAAATCAATAGATTTCAGGATTGGCACATTGTTCTTTTCAAATTTGATCTCTAATTTCTTTCTTGATTTAATCTGTAAACTTGATTTGTTCTGACTTTTCTGTTATTCGACCTCATCTGACACAGTTTTTAATTCCGGTGCCCCTCTGTAATTGAGTTTGACACCCCTGATCTTTGCCATTATCAATATATAAGTGCTTCCAACGTGTAGTTTGTGTATTTTTTGCTTTTAAAACACAGAACTATTCCTGCTGCAATTCCTCTGCAGTTCTTGCCTGATTTCAGCTGGGTCTGTCTCCAGATTCCAATGATCCTGAAAGTATTTGTTAGAATGTTATGATAAGATATGATAGGACAGAATATACTTGATTGTCCGCAGGAAGAACATAGACCTCATCATTTTAACAAATCATTTTATTCATCTATAATAACTATTGACTACTCACTGTAAATCCGTCCCTCTGTGACAAAGTAATGACTAAGCGTTTTAGTGTGTTATTTTCATGCTCTTGCATATTTTGACTTCATTATACCATACGTGTGTTTGCGGGCATATATTTAAATGACTCATGTTATGATAACAAGTTCTCATTTCGCAAAGTACAGCGAGACTACAGTGAGAGACTAATTATCCTCTTTTTGGCGCACAACAATTTCTCAGAACGTGGAAGCTGTGAGAGGATGAACCAACTCTGACGGCTGATGTTGTCTCTTTGTTTTTCTTTCTCGCTCTCTCTCACCTCTGGTGTTATTCTCCCCCACGCTGCGCAGATGTCAGCGTCACCTTTGTTTCTGCTCATTCAGCGCGGCTGTGTTAAGCGTGAGCTCACACTCTGCATGTTAATTACACACAGAATTTAGGATCAGTGTCAGTGGGGGGAAAAAAACAGAAAGAGGCAGAGGCTTATGTGTGTGATTACGGAGAATTGTAATATCGCACGCTCTCGTCCCATCTGTCAGCGTCCCAGTGATGGAGCGTCTTGTTTTTGCAGCATCTACCAATGCGTCTGCTCGAACAGATTGCATTCTGGGTAGTGGGAGACCCCAGAGCTTGAAAACATTAGTCAGTTCTGACACTGCACATATATAGGCAGTTTATGGACTCAGACACAGATGCACAGTCACACACAAGCCGAGCGTGAGGCAGTTGAAGGTTTTGCAGCTGGAGCGCGGCTGAGGGTTTTATGGACAGCTTTTACAACATTTTTCTCCTCTGTCGTTCTCTCATTACAAGCTTCAGTGAGCCCTCCTCCATGTCCTTCTTTGACAGGTCAACCTTCTGCACTGGACATCGGTGATGCGGTGAATCTAAAGAAGCAAAAACGTTTAAAGTTTAATGGTAGCTTGGCTCGTAGTTTGTGACTTCTGCACAGTTACCACTACACATACTGTAAGAACACTTTTATAAAGCCTGAAGATGTGACCTATTAACATACTCCTCCAAGATGTCTATATAAGGATTTGTGTATTATTCCCACTCCTACAGGGAATAATACTGTGGCACAGATCCATACTTAGTTCTCTGTATTTCTACAGTTAACTCAGGGTTAACTGTGGAAACTATTTCCCATCCATTATTTATAAGATAGAAACAGAGAACGAGAGAGTATTTTTTGCTTCAGTGGATTCACTGTGCCGTGACTCGTCTTAAATTTACGGGGGTGAAAAGTGAGTCTTCGGGCACATTCTGTCGTTTGGTGCATTTACTTTTTTTTCAAAAACAGACTTGCATTAGTGATGGATTCATCATTGGTATTATATCAGCAGGTGGTTCGTCATCAATATTCATCGTGATTTGCCAAAATGTTATCAGCAGGGGTCTCGATCATGAGGTTCAAACCTTATTTTCCCACATTTTACTGATCAGAAATTGTGGAAGTACTGGTTATTGTATTTTTAGAGTATTCTCTTCTTACTTTAATTTGACTACTGTAATATCCAAAGCAGAGAGGTAATAAGTATGACACTTATTTTTAGACCATCATATAACTCTGTCCTTTAAAGAAATGTAATTAGATACTGATATATTATCATTTAATAATTCAGGACCCTTTGTCTAGCCTGCGCTGACACAGAAAGATATTGATCATAAATGTGTAATGAGTATCTGCAGATTTATGATGATGATGGAGGGAAGTAGAGTAATTAACGTGTCAGTGTGACAGAAAATGGGAGTATTTTTGAAGGATTTACAGCCCTCACACCATATTTGATCATTATCTTTCACCTTGCATTCAGTCACAAGCACCTTTTTATTATCCAAGTAAAAAAGGACTTGACCAACACAGCGGGGCAGACCGAGTATTGCTAAATTTGGACGTGACCTCACTTGAACATTGTGCCATTAAACTGCAGCACTTTCATTTCCTCAGCACACATTTACATGAACTATCTGTAGAAGAGGAGGCATCTTTTGTGAAAATGACGCAAGCGTATCCTGCACTTAATATCTCATATTTGAACATACGCACAGACAGGTGCAAAGTGCGTCTGCTGCACTAGGAGACACATTTGCATATGCCCTCTGACTGTTAGTTAATCCCAGCTATGCGCTGGCATTTAAATGAAAGCATTGGACTTTAATTAACTGTTTTGAATTGTCAGCACGCCCCCATAATGACTGTTATGTAATAACTGAACAGGGCAGCCTTATTTTGTCCTCTCAGGCCTGAATATACGGTAAAATGCGTTCATCGGGATGTAATTTGTGAAACATAAGTTTAATAATAAGTTAAACCTTGTGGTTTATGGGCTTAAGACATGCTATATTGTTCACAAAAACTCAGAAAAATGCCTTTGTTTAATTCTTAATGGAAAAATCCCATTCTATATAGTATAAAATTATTTTAAGGCAGATTGTAGCAACTACAAAAAAATGCATTTTTGCTGTTTTACAATAGCATTTCTATGTATGTAACTTTCTATCAACCAAATTATGACTTTTAAAGGAGGAGGATTTTATTTTCCATCATACAAATCACACCATCTTCATTAGTGGACTAATCTGTACTTTTTCTGTCATGGTTTTACACTGACTTGAATATCAAAAAATAAGGAACAAAGAGTGTCCCGTATCCGTTTGATACAGAACACGTCTTTTATCCTTCTTTTACAGAACTGTGTAACAAACATTGTTATCCCAAAAAGATGCTAAAATGCTTTTGCACCCAGGTAGTGTGGATGAAAGATGCAGTCAGAGCAGAAGCAGAGTCCCCAAAGATGCAGCCTTTTCTGCTTGTGAAGTTTGACCGTTGAATAAATGCCACTCTCACAAAACATGTAGCTGACGTGACATAGAGGGAGATATGTTAGGACTAGTTTACAGTGCATAGCAAATGTGTTAGCCCACCATCCAAAGCCATAGTTGCACTAATAAATTAACAGCGTTAATTATAGTTATTTACTTGCATTTCTTAACAGAAAAATTCGTTTTAGTGGTAGAATGTTATGCTTGATTAATTTTTTGATTTCTCACAGAAGCCCACTGAGCCAGCTCATACGTGGGTATAAAAAGCTAATTCAGTTTATTTGCCAAATAAATAGCAATAACTTTTCAATTTCAAACAGGTTTTTGAAAGATTTCTAAAATAAAAAGTTCAGGTCTAATAAATTTGTATATTCACATATTATTGTTGTTTTCATAAACATCAAACAACAGCAACACACTGGAACAGCTTATGATTTTTAAATGACGTCCCACTGCTCCACCACTTTTGAAGCGACACTGAGGCAAACTGTGCTTCCTGATGTGAGAGAGGAGGTTGCTGGATGCACAGAGAATATGTAGATGCTACCATTTTCTCTCTACGGCAGAAAAGAAATGAACTGGAAGTGGGTGTGATGAGGCTTTATAATGAAATGTAATTTGGAAAGGCGGGGAGTGAAAAGGAAAATGGTCAGATGAGGGAAGGACGGAGGGAGAGCTGCAAAAGGTGATGAGTCTTCAAACTTAGCAAATATGGTGCACAATTTCATTTTGTCAAGTGCATGAAAAAAGAGAGAGCGAGAGCTGCTGCACAGTTAAGACAAACATTGTAATGACTCAGCGAGACATATGGACACACTACATCCCAAGTGTTTGCACATTGCAAAATATGATTATGAATATTTGCAGTCTGTGTAATCGCAGTGTTCTTTGGAACGTCTTGTTCCAAACATCCTGAAGAAAGTCTTACATAATCACTGTGTTACTGAGTATAAGAGAAAATCCCTGGACTCGCCATCAACATTTTACCATGTGATGTCCAACTATGTCTCCGTAAGCAGAAAACTGTTGTTTTTCAACTTTGATGGTCTGCTATAGGGACAGGATAATATACGATATTGGCATACACAGTTATTCATTTAGCAATCGCAATATGTCGATTTCTACGTACATTGGTCACGCCTCCTGGAAGTGGGAGGTGACTACACCCTTTCCAGACTCAGTCTGGTGTTAGGCAGGCGAATTGGAATAAAAATGCTGCACTGTTCCCCGTGTGTGCATGGGATTTCTCCGGGTTCTCTGGTTTCCGGTTTGGGGGATTAGGGTGTTGCTAATGCTAGTTTTATGCTATTACCACACTCACCCTTCTCGTGTCAACAACGCTCCAGGCTTTTGTAAACGTCCAACGAGAAGTTCACCAGAAAGTTGAAGTTGAACGTTTTGTGACAATGACGGATTTGAATCCATCACTGGTCCCGGTCATTTCTGCTGCATCTTAAGTTGCCAACATGGAGGTTTATAGAGACTGAGTCAGTAATGTCTGGAGTTCTATAGTGTTGTTGTTGTTTTTTAATGTCTCCATTTACCAGTGAAAAATTGCGACAATAGGTTTTGTGAGTGTGGGCTTTTGTTTACATTTGGATAAAGAGTAATGTTTTCCAACTTACGGTGTCTGGCAGCCCGGCCCACTGGCAGGCAGACAGACAGTGAGCCGTATTTTTATGGCTGTTACCCATTAGGTGTTAGATGTGTCATCGATAATGTTTTCAGCCTCCTGACAGGAAGACTGAGAGCAGCTATCAAATACAAGTCTATCAGGGGCTTTTAGGTCTGCCTGTGTGCCACACCTCAGGCACATTCACCAGCTGAGTGTGCCACATGGGTCCTCTTGAATACTTCAACGCCTCTATTTAACCACTCAGTGTCTCATTGTGTGTTTGTCTAATTCCCCTCATTCACCTGCTGTCCACCCACCAGCCTGTTGAACCAGGAAGGAGGAGAAGAAGGTTTTACTATGTCTTTTATGGCAATATTTTATGTCGGTAACACAGCCTGGCCCCCTACTTCTCTCCTTCAAAGGGAGCTAGTGTGTTTGAGACTGCATTTCTGCATTAATAGTTGTAAAAATCTGCATCTCTATTCTCCAGTAATGGACCACCCTCAGCAATCACCCCATGAAACATCAAAGTGAGGGAAGAAATGTTTGATACTACTTTATTTTTATTTTTTACATTTAATTTGTCACTAATGGATTTCATCACTGTTATTCCCCTAAAGCACAAATACACAGGTCTTTTCTTATTGTTTTCATTGAGAGACAACTAGTGGCAGAAATTGAAAAACATGAATAGAATAGAAAAGAATTTAATAGAATAGGCTTTATTGTCATTGTAGTTTTACAAGAAAGCATTTTTTTTTCTACAGCAGTAGAAAGACAAACAATGAAAATGATAATATAGCAATATAAAAGCTGTTTTATTCTATTGTAACACAGAAGAAATATTGCTTACCCTATTTTGGAATGGGACAGGGTCCACATGGTGGTGAGGTGTCACCTCGCTAGAATACGGTAAACAGTTTTATTCCCACATCAGTCGAGGGCCTTAGCTTTAGCATGTTATCCCTGTGTGTGTGTGTGTATGTGTGTGTGGGTTCTCTCTTCCTTTCACAGTCTAAAAACATACTGTACAGATTGAGATTAGGTTATTTAAAGACTCTAAATATGCAGAAGAGTGTTAGTTAATGTGAGTGTGAATGATTGTTTGTCTCTGTATCTTGGTCGTGTGACGGACTGCTGCGACAAATTGCATTGCATAGAGATGAGAGGAAGAGTGGCTATTTCTTTTCGCCATCAATCGTACAGTAGCTGAAGTGACTCAGAATCTAAGATTAGTAGCAGTAAGAGTGTCGTAGAGCGCCGGGTAACCACATACAGCAGCTCCACTTTTAATCCTCAATTTCTGAAACAATGCCATGATAACTTATATATATTTAATATTCAAATTTGCACATTTGATGTGACAAAATTGAGCAATACCACTGGAAATCGTGGGGGCAGTATGGAGTCAGTCAGGAAAATGACCAGTCACATTCATTTGTGATCAGTGATCTTCACTGTAACTCACTACTGTATACACAGACTGGTCTTTTGTGTGCCCATGCCCACAAATCTTATCCTCTTTACGTCTTGGCAGCTGCGCCCTACCTAACTTTTCCACTTTATCAGTCTGTGGCACCCGTTTTCTGTTTACCCAGCACTTCCATTTCACAGCCTTCTGCCCACGAGGTGGACACACACACATCCAGACGCCACCAATCCATCAAACCCCACTGCTTAGAACACCAGACCGGTTTCAGCCGCTTGCATCACACCGCTATTCATCCCCCTAAAGCGTACACGTCTTGTGTTTCATGACCTCTCCGCCCAGCAGTCACTTTTGAGGGACGCACATTTATTTTCGGCCTTTTCTTTATGGACTTTACATAACTGTGGTATATATAACAAAAAACCATATAAATTTCATTCATGCTGTCTTTTATGTCCAAGGAAATCCCTCAATCACTCGCGGGTTCTGTGCACCTGCTGACTCATATTCAGCCACCACCCACTTACAGCAACCACCTTTTTCCATTTCATTTCTTTTCTGGCTGAGTGTGTTTATAGCACCATAAAGCTGGCACTGTGGGATGCACACACTCCGAGTTGGTGATGTGTGTCTGGGGAATATCGACCCCATGGGACTCGGGGAGAGAGGGAGAGAACCGCTGCAGTTTAAAAGATTGGTTGCTTTTGCCTCCCTGATGCAGCCACCACTTATTATCTATTATTATCTCGTCTCCGTACGTGATACAGCATATTTCATCTCATGGGAATCGTTTCCTATCCCAATTATTTCACGCATGCCTTCTGCATTGTCTCTGGTATTTACCGCGTATACACCTCACAGTCATGCCATCCCTCGTTGCCTCTTTTCGCACTCCCTTCTTTTGTCGTCTTCTGTCATCCGGTCCCTTGCTGCAGCCGTCCTGCAGTGATAAGTCAAGTGCACGGCGGCGTGCACAGCAAGAGTGTCTGTGTGATTCCTCTAGCTCTGCTGGTGTGTGTTAGAGATCCTGGGGTTGTTTAAATGTAAAGATTAAGGACGTCTTTTCCCAGCTGGCGAGTTTCACATTTAGCTGCTGCTGCTGCCACATTAAAGCATGTGGTCTTTATTTGCATGACACCCATTTTTTGGATCTGGTTTCAGGCAAAAAAAACGGAAAGGAAACAACATGGATCAGACCAAAACCAGAGAACCAGAGAAAACCAAGCAACAGACGGGAGTCTGGTGGATGTGCTGTAGATATGTCTATGATGATAATAATAATAATAATGATAATAATATTGATGATAATGATAATAAAGAAAACAGCAACACAGCTGCTAAACAGAGAACATGATCTATGATATCTCTGGACTCTGTTTGGTTGTTTATTTTTCTTATATACCTTTGATTACACGAGTATGTTTTATAGAAACATGACTTTCATTTCATTTCATATGCTACAATTTTACATGAGCGAGTCACTTTTTGTTGTTTGTAGTAACCTTGTGTAACTGCTGACCCGGAAATGCCAAACCGGAAGTCTCTCAGAAAAAAAGAATAACGGCAGACATCTACTTGCATGTTCCTGCCAAAAATAAGGTCTACAACCAGTGTTACGTGAGTGCCCTCTGGTGGTACTTGGAGTAATTCAGAAATACTGTTCCACTGTCTATACCAGGGTATGTGATCAGGGAGGAGCTGAGGCATTTTGACTGCAGTGGGTCGAAAATGAAACAAATAGTAAAGAATATATATATATATATTCAATAATGAACAATAATAATAATTAGTCACCTTTATCTTTAGCTTCATCTTAATCTGATGTCACTATACCAATGTGTGAAGTACTATGTGAGGAAGAGGAGGATGATGAGTAAATTATCTTATTGGGAATAAATCTGCCTCCTGTGAAAATCTGTTGCTGACTTTGCTCGACTTATTTACACCACTGTATTCTAAGAAGATGCTTGGGTATAAAAAGTTTGGGAACCACTGATCTACAGCAACATTAAGACAGAAATGGAATATGGAATATGATGGAATACGACGTAGGGATGTGGCAGACACTGAGTGGGCAGAAGAATATGTGCCCATTTGTCCTGGTAATAGAATAAAGAGATGAAATTTAGAACAAAAAGATTTCCTCTTGTCATCATGATGAATGGTGAATATTACTTTTTGAGATTGAGACTCATCTTCTACTGCTTTATCCTCCATCTTATCTTATCTTATCAAGGATTTGTAAGACATATTTTTTGCATGTTTTAGGCACAGTTGTTCCAAAGCATGGAAGGCAAATTAATGTTTATTCATTCATTTATTTATTCTTCTGTTATTTATTAATGCATGTTTTACATTGTAATCAAGTCCACCGTTAAAAAAAGCTAAATCAATGGCACCACCTAGTGGGCAAACTGAGGCAGTATGGGGCTTGAGTTCAAGCTCAGTACTGGTCATCAGATGACCTTCAAGAGCAAGAGTCATGTGACATATCCTGCGACAGTAGCACAGGAGCAAACTCTGAAAAAAGTTGAAAAAGTCCAACTTTTATGTGTTCAGAAGAAACAGGCAATATGAGCTCAAACTTCTACCACAATATTGCATCATTATGTTGCAATAACTAACTGAATTTTCCAAACGTAAACGTGTTGCTTTGATATGGAATGATATATAGTTCGCAATAAAAAATAAAAAAAGTATTTGCGATGCAAAATGATTTTGAAAGTGAAGAAAATATAGACAGAAATGACTCATCATAATGATATTAATTGGCAGGTCGCGAGTTTGAGACCTCTGATTTAGACATGAGATCGTTAGGTGAACACAGGTGTTACTCATCACCAATTAAAGCCCCACACCTGAACACAGTGGCCTCTTAATTAGTGTCATTAGAAACACAAGATAAATGTCATTAGCCCTACGATGAATTCTGCGTCTGCTGTGAAAAGACATCAATCATCAGCGTTTGTCTGTGTCCGTGCTCTTCTCCTGCAGGCACCAGTGACCCTTATGTGAAGTTTAAGATCGCAGGGAAGGAGGTGTTTAGAAGTAAGACCATCCACAAGAACCTGAACCCGGTGTGGGACGAGCGAGTCACCCTACACGTGGAGACCCTGAAGGACCCTCTCTATGTGAAGGTAATTCTTCTCTTATTATTTAAACAGTTTTCTTTACATTTTTACTCCGTGACTTGAAGGACAACAACTCTGTGTGAAAACAAGGGACAGACAATGTTGATGACACATCATTTGGGATTTTTATCAGTAGTTTTCATATCCCCATTCTTGCAGAAACACTCAAAGCAGTTCTCCTTCTCTCAGAGTGTCTTTATATAAATCTGTTATTGCTGTCCCTGGTCTTTGTCATTGTTAAAAAGCCATTTTCCCACTTTTCTTCCGGCTGTTCTTGCTGCAGTCTCAGGTGATGTCTCAGATTTTCCATTGTGTATTTCCTCTCCTATACCAATCCATTGTTTTTGACAATCCACTTCTACTGCATTTCCATGTCGTGGAGTTCTTATTCGTGACCATAATATCATAATATTTTCATGAAATAGCTAATGTTGTCTTTTTGCAGGTTTTTGACTATGACTTTGGACTTCAGGATGATTTCATGGGCTCTGCGTATCTCTACCTGGAATCACTGGAACATCACAGGTCTCTTTATCTTTTTTCACTTTACACATCTCATATAACAACAATCTTATGGCCCTTGTTGACTAATCTGGATTAAAAATCCCTTTATGTATTGACTCAGTCTCCTCTTGAAGCATCTCTTCTTCAAGATTCAAGATAAATTCATCGAGACATCAAATCGAAAACCACAGCTCAATATGTACATGGTTAAAATGACAGTTTTAGAGGTCACAGGTGATGCAGTCATTTTGATTAAATGCAGTATATTGTCGCCCTCTAGTGGCATTTTTTGATAACTCACCTCACGCCTGCAAAAACAAAACTTAACTGATTCCATCAGTAGAATTATTTGTACCTGTGCTGTTTCCTCATATAACTTGTCAAAATATGATTTTTGTTTTGTTGTGAGGGATGTATTGGTATGTAGAAACTAATATTAATATAAAAACATCTAGTGTGTTCACCTTATGCTTTTCCGTTATATCAAAATTGTGGAAAAATGACTGGGTTTCATTCGTCTTTCTGTTGATCCACATTCCTCCCTATTTCTTTTGAACTGGATTTTTCCAAAACTAGATTCTTTTTTTACACACTCTCAGAACATTAACTATTAACTATCACCATTTTTACACACTCTCAGAACATTAACTATTAACTATCACCATTGAACGACACAGAAGGAGCATCTTATTCCTCCCTTTTTTGATGCAGCCATTGCTGCAGTCTCCCTCCAGTGGCAGACTGTGGTAACTGTCCTAACCCCCATCGCTTGGATTAACTGTACACTGGATTGTTAGGAGCAGGTGTAAACCCTCACTCATTAATCTTTGTGCATAGATTACCTGCAAACTAGCAGTTATTAAAGTGGACAGGGAGGGAAAGTATAATCTATGGACGTCAGTGGAGCAACATATCTTACTCTTCTACATCCATGTTGTCAGACTTAAACTGGTCAAAAATATGTATCTACTGGCTTTTAAAATGGATCAGGTCTGTGTGTAAAGTCCCCATTATACACATGAGCCACATATACACATATAACAGTGACTTAATGTGTTGTTAGGGGGGCAAATGAGAACTAAAATGCAGAGTACTGCTTTGACCATTGCTTCCGGGGAGCAATGGGGGTGGGGTACCTTTCTCTGGGGGTAGCCAGCAGCCCTTTGACCTGGTCACCAAAGGAGAAATATATAATATGATTAAAATTAGAAAGAAGCAGCGCAGTAAAAAAAAGTCTGTGCTAATTTGACTATATTTCTATATTTATTTTTTAATTGGTTTTACCTGTTTCTGCCGTGTATTTGTTGTGCCTGTGCAGCACTTTGGTTGTTTTTAGACCAGGTTTGTCTCAATCCTGGTCCTCGGGAACCCACCGCCCTCAAATACCTGACACCTGACTCAAATAAATGGCTCGTTTATCAGGCCTTTGCTGAGCACGATGACGAGCTGACCGCTTGAATCAGGCGTGTTGGAACAGGGCAACATCTAAAACATGGACCCGGATTGAGAAACACTGTTTCAGACGGTCGAGGTCCATCAGGTCTACTGTTTTCATCTAAGAACTCACAGCTGTTGATGTTGACATGGTTTTGTCTGTGCTTCTCTGTAGGACACTGGACGTGACGCTGGACCTGAAGGACCCGCAGTATCCTGAACACAACTTGGGCACCCTGGACCTAGGTGTGACCCTGTCACCGAAGGAGGGAGACTTCAGGGATGCTGTAAGAAAATGATGTGAACTTTTCAGTCAGATGAATCATTCATGTGTTTCTCTCTCTTCCTCATTCAGGGGAATTCTCCTCCTTCTTCTTCTTCTTCTCTATCTTACATGGTCTTTGATTTCACTCCAGTACATGTTTATATAATGTCTCATATAGTGTAAACAAATATATAAACACTGAGAATCTCAGTCAGAAGCTTGATTATGTTATTCCAGTTCAGTGAACTGCGTCTCCGTACATCAGAAACTCATCAAGAAAGTGCTGGCTTCATTCAGCCTCACGCACACTGGAAAGTCTCCAGCTCAGCAGATACATGTGCATAAACATAAGTGTAATTAATATGTTCAGTGGAAAAGTTTTTTTTGTTTTCAAAGAGCAGCAGATTCTCTCTCTCTCTCTTTTTTTCTTTTTTTTTTAATTATGTTGGCTGCTGCCTCTGTGGACATGCTCCGTGTTTCACAGTTGCATTTATTTCTGTTCAATTATTTGTTTGGATAATTGGACCCCCGCATGTTCTACCCGGAACAAGGCGGAGAGTCATGGGGGAAATATTTTATTCCTTTTGATCTGACGTCTTCATTCTGATGCTTATTTGTTTGCTGCAGTTCAGAGAGTCCGCGTTTGACAGAACAAATAAACTCTATTTAGGTTAAGCATCATTTTGGATTTCTCCCACTGTGACGAAAATGAGTACAAGGTTATGCCAGTGCATTCTTCATGGCTCTCTCTGCTGCCATCTACAGGTGTGGAAGAGTAAGGGAAATAGATTCTGTTATTTTCTTTTTCTTTTAAACAAAAGCACATGTTGCTCATTTTGGCATAAAATAAACATTTAGCTCCTCTAAAACAGTGACATGTTAGGGAATCCACTTCCAGTTCTTTGTGGATTAGATAATCCAGCAAAATTTGACTCAGTGATTCAATAAATACAAATGCTGCACATGTAATTCTTAGTTTTATATTTGAGCCTGTAGTATTTATATGAAATATCCAACTGTGTGTATAAAGCACATAAAACTATGAATCCACTTCCAGGTTTTTTCTGGATCTGATAATCCTTCATTATATTGCTAATAATCTGGCATTTTTTTACTCCATATTACTATTTGAGCCTTTACTATTTATATTAAATGAGACACAATTGAAGCCAGCAACTGATTAGAATTATAATCCCCATTAATCCTTGTTGTTAGTGAAGTGCTTCTGTTGTTTAATGTGAGTTTGACCTGAAATTAGCAGTTAAATCAAACAGGAATCAGCTGACGGATGTGTCATGTTTGTCTGGTCATAAAAGTATAAACCTGACGATGCAAACAGCAGTAATCGTACGTACATGTCCGTGTGTGCGCGCATGTCCGCAAAGCACCTCTCATACACTTCCTGCTTAAGTAACTTGCATGGATTGACTGTCCTGCTGTCCTTTCTCTAACCTCTCCCCCCTGCAACAGACCAGGGCTAACTTGAACGCCATGCTGCCCCCCAACACAGACCCACCCCACCACCCCCACATGACCTTTTAACCCTTTCACCTGTGATCCTGCAGCTTTTAGGGGCGAGACAATGGGGGGCGCTCTGTAACCGCTTTGTCTCATTTACAGACCATGCTTTTGAGAAGGAACTGGAAGCGATCTAGTAAGGTAAACTAATACAGCATGAACCTCCCCCCCACACCCACAACACCTCCAACTGTACTGTGACCTCACTACTGACCACACCTCACCTCACCTCACCTCTTCCTGCACTCTTCACTGGTGCTCTGGTACATGGATGGAGTCTCCCCCAGCCCCTTCTCACCTCTTTCCTCCCCTTTCTTCCTTCCACAGTGGTATTATATGTGTTTTTTATTATTATTATTATTATTTTCCACAAGCTGCAATACACCACCTGCTTTTTACATCACCCAAGAGGATGTAAAAAAAAATTGATTTCCCCTCTAAATCTGCAGTGTGTAACTTTTAAATGTAAACAGATGTCTGTTAAATTTAAACCATTGTCAACTAACAGAATCAAGAACAGAATCCTGTTTCAAAGCCTCAAGATTCATTATTTGACAACCTGTTCCTGTTCATTCCAAGAGCGTCGTGAGTTGCAAGGACAAGGAAATGACACTATACGCTCTATTATTTATGATTTTGATGAATAAAACTATCCACTGAGCCTAACCTTAACCTCAGTCTGGTCTCTAACCCTAACCCCATACTCATAACCTCAGATTTTATTTTACTGCTGCTCGGCTCTGAGCGTACATCGGAGTCCACTGGATCTCTTTCAGAGGCTGATGGACTTCAGAGACATGATATAGTGGCAGTATATGACGCTCTCTGGACAAGAACAGGTAGAATCTTAAGGTTTTGAAATCATACGTTCTTCAGCCAGGCACGTTCCGGGCAATACCAGCTGTCAATCACAATTTATCGTCTAATTTTCCCCTAAATGGAAACATAATTAACCAAATTGACACCATGTTCTTTTGAAGAAGAGCTGTGTTTGGTGATTGAGACCATAAACCCTTTTAGGAAAATGTTTACTGACGTTATTAAGTGAGACGTACAAGCTCAGAAGAGAAATTGTGATTAGTAAAGTGAGACGGCTGTGAACAGGTTGGATTATGAGTTTTGTTGGAATGAATCTAACAGTGTGAAAGTAACACTAACACAGTTAATGCAGTTCTTTACATTTATTATGATGTGGAGAATACAGCCATTGTTGCATCACATTCGATAGATACATACAAAAAAGCAGTGTTAGGGTTATGTTAACATGAAATTAGTTTAATTTATCACAAATCTTGATTCTTGTTTTGAGGACACCAGTGTTACATTGTTCTTATATGTATATGTATGTGTATATATATACATATATATATTTAAAATGCTTCACAGATCAAGCTACTGCATGCACTGGACTACAGTATAAAGCTGATTCTGAATCTGTTCACAAAGACCAGACAGAGGCAAGATAGTAACGTCAATAACAATGATTCGCCAAAACTTACACGCTGCAGCTTTAAATCCAAGCAGGACTACACCCAAAGTGTATATCGTTCAAGTCAAAAGTCATATATAATTAAATTTTATAAATTTACACCAAAGGTGGAAGTAAAGCAGTACAGATATTCGGCATTGTCATATAAGGAAATCTTGCTTATTTTACTTTTTAGAACATTTTGTTTTTCAGTTTGAATAAATATGGGGCTAATCGTTCATTTAAAAGTTTTACTGTGCAAGAAAAATCAAACTCATAATAAATCAAGTGTCTTTAATGTGGCAATCAAGTAAAATGCTTTTTTCAGATCGTGCTTTCATGAACCCGAGCTTCTTCCACCTTTGACCTGCTCTGTGTATTGCAGCTACTGTGTGAGAAAATAACAGCATTTAATTTGTTTTTCGGGGTTTTAAAAATGTCCCGTTGACAAAATGTACTGTTAAAAAAAAAAAGAAGAAGAAGAAAAGACTATTTTTTGTTAATTAACTGACTATGGGACACTCTTAGAAACCTTGATGTCAGCTGGAAATTTTAACTTCCCATCTTCCCACATGTGAGAGAACAATGATCACATGAAACAAAAGGTTTCATGTGATCATTGTTGGCTGTCAGGGTGAATAGAAAGCATGCTGGTTGAGGCTCTGCTTCTTATTTGTTCATGCATGAAGCGCCTACCATGTTTTTCTTTTTCTTCTTTTTCTTTAATCAAGTACAGCAACGTTAGTGTCAGGGATGATTCTGTAGTATTCTTGTTTGCTGCTTCTCCTGAGCAGGAACCTGTGTCTCTTTTCTTGTCACTGAGAGGGAAACAAGCCGAACCTGGACACTTCTGTTTTACTTCAAAAGGAAAAATCATTACCAGAAAAGTTCCAGAAAGAGACACTTTCAAAAAATGCAATAAAAAGTCAAATCTACAATTTGTTAATTCACTATTTTGGTGCTTTATTTAACAGACAAGAGAGGAAAAAAAAAGGCCCATTTATACTCATTACATTCCGAAATAAAGTGAAACACAAACAGATACTCGTTAGTGTTGCAGCTGAAAGAGAACGATGAAGATGATTTTCCATGTCCATATGGCTATGTCTGTCACCGTAGCATGATTGTTTCTCATGCTGAGGGCTCGATGTTCACACACATTCAGCAGCGGTTTCCGCCCATGGCCTTTACGCACACTGAGATTTCCACTGACTTCCCGAATCCTTTCAAGACCTCATGAACTCTAGTAGATGGTGAAAGACCGGAAACTCTGTTCAGTCTTGCGTTGAGAAACTGTGGCATTAGAATGTGTTTTCCGTGATCAGATTGGAGCGGAGACACATCAAGGACTCATTGCATTTACACGTCTGTCCAATGTGGTCACAACGTGTCTCCGACCAACTGATCCGCCAGTGGTTTGGCAGATGGGATGACAATCTGACAATCCTGTAAGTGGTCCGGTGCTGTCTGATTGCAATGCGATCACAGAAAATGCATTTTAATGCCAGATGTAAAGGAGGCCATTGTCCAAGGGCTAACGGACAGTTCTTGACGTTTGATATAAGCTTTTCCAGTCTTGCAAAATGTCCCAACTTTTTTGAGCATCTTGCATGCAAAACATTCATTGTTTATATTTACTATATCCATTTAGATTTGTCAGTGAAAACGATGTAAATCTTTCCATGTCCTTTTTGTCTGTTGAATTAAGGTTCAAGTCATTCAAGAAATTACAAATTTAAGTTTTTATTGCCTTTTACAAAAAGTGTCCCAACTTTTCTGGAGGTTTTCCTCAATTGCACCTACAGAGGCGCTGAACGACTCCTTAACTAACAGTAAAAAGTTTGATACTCGCCAAGAGACACAGATACACATTTGAAGCGTGCTTGGTTGGAGCCGGGCAGACGTCCTGCTGTATTGTGCTTCCCCAAACCAAGCCTTTGAAGCCTCCAAACTGGGCCAATCCCGCCTGTGACTCGGGAATTAGCTCAAACACTGACTTGCTACTGTGCTACCCCACCAAAAAACAAAAAGCCGCTGCCTCCGAGTTGCCTCCCTGCCTCCGTACATGGTTATTTTTACACCACCACTCCTTTTTAATGAAGCATATGTGTGCGCTGAACCCACAATAGGAGACGCAAACTATTCCTGAAGTAGTCTCAGATAATAATTACAAGTCGCACTCGGTTCAGGTCTCTAACTTTAATACCACGAGGCAATCTGCTTGTTGTGGCACTTCAAATGAATTTCTCCTTGCAAAGGGCTGGCAAATGTTGAACCTTGTACTAGGACTGAATTAGTTTTTCAACTGAAACTTTGGTATCTCTTGGAAGACTTTTAGCCTCTGAACATCTCGGCGCACGATCCCGTTCCTGCTGTGCTCTGGCAGAGAATCCTAATTCAAATAGCCCGTGGTCTTCTGAAAGAGAGAAGTATGTAGCAACAAAACAAGGAAACAATTAGGGTTGCGCTCGAGTAGGACATAACGGCAACCTCTCATCATTAGCATACAGTGTGTTATAGGCGCAAGTGAGCAGTGGAAATGAAAGATGTGGGAGTTGCTGTATGGGAGGTTGGCTGTATTTCAGGGAGCCATTCCCATTGTTTAATGTCTGGAGAATGGAAATTAAGAGGCTCCGTCTCCAGATCAAAGGCCTGCACTTGCAAGGCAGGGTTTGTTCAGAGTTTAATGAAATTCACCCGCAAAACAAAAGCTATGCTAATAAATTCTCCCTAACGAGGAAGGAGGAGAGAGGAAGGCAGAGCGAGGAGAGAGCGAAGGGGGAGTATTTGTTTGACAAATAAATACCCCGCTCTTTGTTTTAGTGAAGGATACTGACACGATTCAAAGAGAGGTTAAATAGGCCTGTAAGTGCACAGAAAAAAGAAAAAGAAAAAGAAAAGCCGAGTTTAAAAATATGGATCATCATCAATCTGGATTTGCAGAGCTGTCAACCTACGGCACTGCCAGATGGAAGGAGAAATTTACAGAAGTACACTGTAGCAGCATCTCGGTGGTCTAAGACAGCCTATGAATCACTCGCCCCCTTTTTCATATTTATCATATTCAAAATGTGTGTATGAGGAAGTGAAATGAACACACAGATGCAGAGTGTGAGGTTTGTCTGCAGTGAGAGGCTGATGATGATGTTTCTCAGTCACGATACAATATTATCACGACGTTTAAGTCACGATACGATGACTGTATCCTGAATATTGCGATATATATCGCGAACTGCGTCTCGCAACATCCCATTTTGCTCATAAAATTTCCATGGTTTTGGGACAGTGATCTCGTCATCAGCGAGGACAGCGCTGAAGACAGCGGGTAAACTCTGTCCACAGCGGGTAAACTCTGTCCACACATACCGCGCCATATGTCTAAAGTGAACTGGTCATGTGACCGCCCCTATGTGTAAATGCGAAAAAAAAACCGTTTCCGTTACGCTTGTGATAAACTTTTATACCGATGGGTTTTACGTAATGTACGAAATTTCTAATAACAGTTTTTTATTGCGATATTTAGGTTTTACGCATTGGAAACCCAACTACTGTCTCTCTGCTTCATCGTCACACAATCCAAAAATACCTCCAGATGTTTGATTTAAACTCTTGTCGGTGCATTTCTCAGTTCATCCTCCGGCGGTACGTCTCCATCTTCGGGCAAAATATGGCATTTGGCAACATCTAGTGGACTGAAACATCTAATTATAATTGTTTTATTCTTATACACATAAAGTTTAAAGTTTTTATTTGTAGCATCATTTAAAAAAAAAACCCCACCACACTTGGTGTCTCAACAGCGCACTGTATAGTCACTTCCTGTCTGTTTTGGTCAGGTGAGGTCACACCTTTAAGGGTCAATTTGATTACTTTAATTTTTGTCTCATCTCGTGTGTTTTGCCTCCTCCTCTCTGTGTTGTGAAAATTGTGAATTTGTCGTTGATATAGTTCACACAAGTTGGTTAATTACTGCACATTATGTGTGTGTGTGTGTGTGTATTTTGTCTGTGCATAATACCAACGCTTGTGTAAAACGTCTCTTTTACATCTGTGTGTTTGCGCGCGTGCCTGTGTCTGCTGCAGTATCAGAGTATGCGTCTGTCAGATGTGCACAGAAAAGCCCAGCTGTGGCGAGGCATAGTCAGCATCAGTCTGATCGAAGGTCGCGGCCTGCAGCCCATGGACGCCAACGGCCTCAGTGACCCTTACGTCAAATTCAGGATGGGGCACCAGAAGTACAAAAGCAAGGTAAACATCTTCATTTAGTGGACAAATGCACGTTTTGGCGACCTTGAGACAGGTCTTTTCAAAAACACACATGGATGCACGTATACTCATCGGCCACTTTATTAGGTACAGAGAACACTTGAAGAAGTGGGAGCTGCTCCTGGTGTGAATGTAAAGTCTGTCTCTGCAGCTCATCTTCTTTTAGGTTTTGATGCGTCGTGTTTTCAGAGATGATCTTCAGTTTTCTATAATTTTTCTCTTCTTTTGGACCGCTCTCTTTTAACTCAGGAGATGGTTGTGCGTGCAGGTTATCCCATTCCTTCTCCATTCTGATCAGCAGGTCGTCTTTACCATTACTACATCACTATAGAGTTCCTGTCATGTGATTGGCTCATTAGATATTTGCATTGAACAATAGAACGTTTATGTTTATCACTGATTCCTTTATAGCAAACTGAAACATAACTGTGACATTGAATTGGTCATTTGATATTTGCATGAGCAAGTAGTTGAATTGGTGTACCTAATAAAGTGGTGAGTATATGTCTTTCTTGGGACATTCCAAAATCTTTACACTTAAAGATTAACAGGAAAAACACTAGGAAAAAACATTAGAGAGCAGTGCAAACAAGGGCAATCTGACAGGGAAATGTGGCGAGCACACCTGAAAATGATTCACTGTCATTCGATGTCATGTTATGTTTGAGCCTCACGTTGACCAACAGTGCATTTGCTCCTTAGACAATGCCCAAAACACTGAACCCACAGTGGAGGGAGCAGTTTGATTTCCATCTCTATGAAGAGCAGGGAGGCTTCGTGGACATCACAGTCTGGGACAAAGACGCGGGCAAGAAGGATGACTTCATGGGAAGGTGCGGTGGTTTTCATCAGTCTTGATGAATATGCAGCGGTCTCTTGTCTTTTTTTCAGTCTGATCTGCATGCAACATCTGTTGCACGTCTGTCCATTCTGGAATAGGCATCTGTCCTCTGTGTTCCATCCTTATGTTTCTTCCATTTCATCCCTGTCAAAATAGACTTTGACAGGGAGTTGTTTCATACTCAAACCAAGGGTTTAAGAGCAGAGGATGTTGCATCATAAATATAAAGTTACATTGATTTGGTTTAAGCACAACAGCTGAATGGCAATTTTCTCATGTCCAAACAAAGCCATGTCTTTAATTTGTTCTGTATTTCCTCCTCCTATTAATCTACACAACTCCCTTGCAAATGTTGTAAACATTACAAAGTGTGGTGAAGGAGAATTCTTCTCCTTTTGCTGTGAAATATTAATCACGTTGTCCATGGTTTTGTCCACATTTTGAATAAACACTAACTCTGCACTTGTTCTATTCCACGCGTGTGTTCTCCAGGTGCACCATCGACCTGTCGCTCCTCAGTAAAGAACACACTCACAAGCTGGACATGCCGTTGGAGGAATCGGAGGGCGTACTGGTGCTGCTGGTTACGCTCACCGCGTCTGCCGCTGTCTCCATCTCGGACCTGTCCATCAACATATTGGACGACCCTCACGAGAGACACCAGATCATGCAGAGATATGTGAGTCACTTTTACTTTTGCAAGACTGTCCTTGTTTCATGTCTGCTTAGCTTCACCGCTCTTATGATGTCATCGAGCAAACGCTGTTTTTGCAGAAATCTGGGACCTGACTAAGTAATAATACGACTTCATAGTAAATAACAGCAGATAAAGTATCAGAGACAGAACTTACCCGGTAGTTCTACTGTTACAGTTCACTTTTTTTTGTTCTTTTTCAAAAAACAAGTAAAGAAAAATGCACATTCATGCTGTTAATGGGAGTTAGTTCGCCCCGATCAGCAGTAGGTGGCGTCACAGAGGAAGGATAAGAAGGCGCACCATGAAGATGTAAATATAGAGCTGTGGCCATTTTGTTCTACACATGATACGAAAAAAGAAAGGTTTTTTACCCCGAACCCTGAACATGTATTTATTTGAAGAGAATAACAACTAAATATCACATTCTTTTATTTAAAACTGCAGAAAATTGCTTCAACAGGAAGTTGCTGCACTTAATAACAAATAGTTTAATTTGATTATTGCGGTGATAGCAGAGGAATGTTGTGGTTTCCTCACGAGGACACACATTCCCCTCTTGGTGGAAATTTTGACGTTCAAACACCATCATTCTTTATTCACTGAATCTGTTTGGGTTGCACTGTTTCCTTTCACCTGTCATTGATACGCCAACTTTTCCACCCACCTGGAAGTGTGAATAAGTTTATGAGACATTAGAAGACTTGTTTTTTGGGGGCAAAAATAGAATGGTTGGGGCTGGTTCCTAATGGAAAAAGTGCCACACCAAAGTGAACGGTTCCACTTGGTGGAAACACAGCTTATGTTGAAATGATGTTGTAGTGCAAAATGACGACCTATGAAGTGGATATAAAAGGTTTACTCTGGGGCTACAGATAGCAAACACGTTTTATTTTGAAGTGATCGTACACTCGTACAAACTCTCTGCCAATAAACACTTCTACATGTTACATGTTATAATTTCCCCATACACAACTACAACCACAACAGTCTTTATGTCACTTCCTGAGTCAACATACACGGATAGATGAAGTTCTGTTGTAAAGATCACTGAGTCAGAGTGACGTGTCAAGCGCCCTCGCATATGTATCATCGGTTTTGTCATCGTTATTAAGTCAGAATTGAAAGGGAGAGCAGAGAAGTGGGAGATGCTCGGTACAAGAAGGGAAGGAAAGAAGAGATTAGAGGTCAAGGAAGGTGACGAGAACGCCCTCGTCTCCCTTGCGGGAACTGTGTGGATGAACCGTTTTTGTTTCCTGTCCCTGTGATTCACGCCACAAGGATTGTGCGGCATTTGCATCAGAGTCCTGCAGTGGTGTGTGTGTGTGTGTGTGAGTATGTGATTAATGCATGCATGTGTTTTTATTTCAGTGCAAATTGTCTTAGCTTGTTAGTCAGTTGTCACTGATCTGAGCTCAGTATTAGAGCGAACGAGAGAAAGAAAGGAAGAAAAAGAGTAAGCCCTAAGGCCCCATCTGTTCCAGAGGCCCTCCACTCAACACAATGCTTTCAGCCCGTGTCTTTGTCTTAGCCTAGTTAACCCTTCGCACCCTGTCATCCTCACTCCCCGCTACAAAGACACTCTAATGCGACTCGCACACATCATCGCAGATGCTCTCAATAGATTTCATTCACTGACAGCCTTGACATTTCTTTGCACGTCAACAAAATGTTATGAGGTGTTATTGCTGAACGCTGCAGCCACACTTGCGTCTTTCCATAGAAAATATGAGATTTGATCACTTGCTATTTTCACCTGGGACAAAAGAAATAGTACACGGATAACTTTAATTTGTAGAGGAGATCTTCCCATGAGCACCGTTTACTTCCACGTGTGGCTGAATGTGTTCAGAAGTCAGTAGCCGTGTATATGATCTGCTTTGCGTTTGTCAGTGTGTGTGTGTGTGTGTGTGTGTGTGTGTGTGTGTGTGTGTGTGTAAAGATGCACATATGTCGAGGCTCCACAGGACAAACACGGGTGCCGCGACCTACATAGCCGTGCCGGTGCCTTATTGGCTAGCTGCAGGAGGTCGATCACTTTGCTCTGCGCTGCAGCAACCGCCCAAGATCAGAGGGGGGAGCTCTAGGACCGAGACACACACATACCGTGCCTCTCCTCACAAAATGACAGCAGGGAGTAGTGTCTGTGTGTGTGTGTGTGTGTGTGTGTGTGTGTGAGTGTGTGTGTGTAATGGGGGCGAGAGGTAAAGGGTGAGGGTTGCACAGGGAAGGGAAGGCGTGTAAAATGAAAAGAAAAAGCTATTTCACCTCTCACACAACTTGCACAGATCCCGTTTTTCTGCTCGGCTGAAGCCGAGACATTTCCCTTCCTTCATCGCCTCCCGCTCCCGCTCCCCCAACCCCCCCACACACACACACTCTTTCTCCCACACCCAGCATCTCGGTCCTGCGCTCCCGTCATCCTCGACTCTTTTTCCTCTGTCGCCGCCGTGGCCCTCCTGTTATATGAAGGGATGGAGAGATAGAGGGTGAAGGGAGGTTGGGGGGGATGCTGATGGAAGGGGGCACAGCGAGGTCGGTTTGAAGACTTGAATGGTCTCTCGCTATTAACATATTTCTTTTTCCCCTCAGACTGGCTGTCTTTCTGTTGGAGAATTCAATGAAGATGTACCTTATTAAAAAAACACTGATAAGACCAAGTACCACCACTCATTTATAACAGTGCTGCTCAAAAAAACCTGCTAATCTGCTGTGTGTGTGCACGCGTGTGTGAGTGCATGTGTGTGTGTGTGTGTGTGTGTGTGTGGGTTATGTTATTATGCTCGGCCACAATTTGAATGTCTGGTATTATCAGATTGAAATCAGCTGACAAACATTTGCTGCACTACTACTCGTCACAAACACACACACACACACACACATTCTCGTTCATCATTCTTTGTGAGGACACTCATAGATGTGACGCATCCCCTTACAAATAAATGTCTTACCCTAACTCTTAAGTTTTAACACTAAAAAAGACCCTTAAAGCTCACACGTTTTATGGTCCTCACGAAGACAGACATACACACACATACACACACGCATGCAAAAACAGTAAGTACCTCTGTCAGCTATCTAATAAAGCAATGGGGGTTGGCACGTATCACGCTGTCATCAGCGCAGCTTTAAAGAGCACATACCTTCACATGCAAATGGCGGCGAGTTGAACGAGGCCATTCAAACGCCGTCCGTTTGGTCTCAGACAAACACGCGTACGAGTGATTTTTAAAGTAATGTGTAGCTCTGAGTTACACAGATTAAGGTTTTAAAATCTCAATCTCAACTATGCGTTCCTTTGACGTGCCCTTCTCAAACCCCGACTGTATGTGCACGACACAGAAAACTCCTCACGTGGTCACAGTGAGGAGTCACTGTGCTGCGTTTTGGTGGGATTATTCCCCTCATCTCAATCTGTGGCACAGATTCAGACACAGGCTGGCTGTTTTATATTATGATAGCCTTATCTGTGCACATGCCATGTGTGTATGTCTGTCAGCACTGTTCTGTGCATATGTGCACATGCATATGAATGCTCTGCCGCCGTCTCCTTTGAATGCGGCTGATGGCTGAGCTTCATGCAACGCAGTGCAACACACACCCACTCAGTGACAATTGCCTTAGATGTGCTGTTGCTCACTGTAACCTTTCTTTCATCCCTAATTACGGCTTCCAAAGGAGTAGAGAGGGACAGCGGGAGAAGGAGAAGAAGAGATTTATGCATTATGATGGCAAAGGAGCACACGCGCTAATGGCTCTTAATGGGCCGGAGGTGGCTGCAAGATGAGTGGATGAGGGGAAGGAGGACGTGGTGACCTCCACTGATGTGGTGGCACTTTATCGCCCAAACCCCCGTGTACTGTATTACACACACCTGCAGTACCTCTCCCCGCCACTCCGGTGCACTGCTGTATGTGTGAAGTGAACAAGTGAACGATCTCAACCCTGGACAGGAAGTACGTCGAGGTCCTGCACTGTCCTGTAGACCGCGTATAAAAAGTGGACATGAGTCTTCTCGCGATTTGACTGATTCCATGTCTACGTTTGAAAGTGGAAGTTCACAGGTGTCACATGACACAGACAGTCACATGGCTTCCACTCATACCTTAATTGGAGAAAAATAATCCAAAATCAACACCATGGTGTATTGAAGTTAGACCTAAAACTCAAATTAGACCATTAACTCCTCAGGGAAATGTGGGAATTAGGCATTGTTCACACAAACAGAGTTTTACTTGCAACCTGCAGTATCGCCCCCTGGTGGCTGCCCAGTAACTGTTTACAGTAATTTTTTGGGGACTGGCCACACCACAAAATAATTAAAAAAAGATACCGTAATGACAAGTATATGGACGCAAAGCTCTATTTCTCTGCTTTCCAGCATCCATCCATCCATCCATCCATCTACACCCTGGACCATAGTTTTTTCCAGTTCTGCTTAAACGTAGTAAATGTAATTATTCTAAAGCTCCAAAACCTATTTTCATTCATTCATCTTCTACCTCTTTCTCCTCCACATGAGGGTCACGGCTGACGTAGGGCGACAGGCGGGGGGGGTCACACCCTGTACAGGTCGCCAGAAACCTAATTTTGTTTAAAGTCATTTCACACATAATACCGACACGCGTACAGATACCTTTACGAAATGTTTTGCCAATAAAGCGTCTTAAATATTACACACTGGACCTTTAAGAGTGTGATGTTATTGATTAAGTGGCCGAGCATGGCATTTTCTCATTCAGTCATCGCGCTCTGCCATGACATCATGAACATTTGGTTGGTGTTGTAGCGTTCACTCTGTCATCAGATCAAATGTCCCCCTTGACTGAATATGCTGAATGTGTGTGTGTGTGTGTGTGTCACATTGTTATTTCCAGCGCTGATGAAAGGTGACACGATGCAAAGATGACAGTGAGTCATAAGGCCTCAGCGGCGACTGCGTTGATTCATGTGTGTGTTTGTGTGTCTGCGCAGTGAGACAGAGACGGGAAGAAGACGTCACAGTGACAACATGTCAATCGCTGACAGGACGGGGGTTTGTCTTATGAAAGCAAACTCTGTCCATCCCTTTATTCCCCCCCCCCTCCCCTTCTCCTCTGTCCATCCCTCCTTTTCATCTCCTGTAATGCCTGTCATTCCACCTGCGTGCTGATGGGGGTGCACAGAGACGTAAATTGAGGGGTGGGGGATTGGTTCTCGGCCTCCCTTCATCTCTCTTTCACTCTACCTGTCCGTCTGTCCGTCCACTTCATCTATTTCTGTCGATCTAAGGAGGGGATTTGAATCCTTGTGGAGGATGGGTACGTATGCATGTATGTATGCGTCTACGTACCCTCCTCCAATCATGGCTGAACCTTAAATGTCCCCTCGGGGAGAAAAGGGAGGAAGGGATGGAGAGTGTGTGATTGGTGGTGGGGGTGAAAAATATCTCTGCATCCATTTAATAGAGGAAATTTAGTCTGGTTTTCTTTGTTAGATCTCTTTGCCGTTGTCAAAATTAATGTGAATTTGGTGTATTTTTCAGTTTTACAATTAAAAGAAAATAATACGTCAACGTTGAATGTGTAAAACTCACAAATACATTCAAGAACTGTCTGATCCAGTCATTTAGAAAAATTGAACCAATAATAAAATAATTCCTCATGTTGGTAAAAAACTAAAACAGAAAAAATAATGTTTAAAGCTAATATTAAGCCACTGTCAGTTCATAGTTTATAAAAGTTTAGCAAAAGACAGGTAAACAAATATTTTTTTATTTAATAAGTTACACTACGCAATAGTGGAAATATGAATTTTGATTCTCAAAAATGATTTGTGGGTAATGTATTTATGAGGAAAATAAGTTCATTGTAACTGTATGCGAGTGTGTTTATTGTTTTCTTTTCCTCTGAAGTGCAGCATATTATTGGGGCTGACTTGGAATAGACACGTTTGAGAACTTTGCTTCTGTCTGTGTCTTTTCATTTTTTGTCTCTACATCTGCTTCTACTACTGCAGGTTCTTAGATTCAATCTTAAACCTTAAAGTGCTGCATGTAAAAGCCTTATTGGTTAAGAGGAATGTAGTCAACACTGAGATCTTATCAAAGGTTAATCTTTTTGGTTAATAAGTTAAAACACGAATGCTCCATGAAACAATTATCAATGACTTCTCGGATAGGAAAACATCTGCGACGGAGATCAGCTGATCCACGACACCTAAAGCTTTATTATGTGTCACTTTTGCTCATGTGTTCCACACAGACTAACAGCTGGTGCGTCAATATCGTGACACGCTGTAACCGTCGGAACACAAACGCCAGCACATCCAGCCGACAGTTTGCCCCCGCCGCCTTCCTCTGTCGCCTCCTCCCTGCCCTCCCTTTGACTCTTCCTCCCCTCTGTCTCTCCTCTGTGCTGCTCCTTAATAATCACAACAAGCAGCTGTATCTTCAGAGGAAATCGTGCCTTAAGATTGAGAGTCGTCCCCTCTCTCTCTCCCTCTCTCCCCGCGTACGTCTCTCTCTTTTTCACACACTCTCCCCTCTCATCTCCTTTAGAGGGCTTTTGGACAATGATATCGCAGGAAACAGGCAGAGTCTGACAGAGTTGGTAATAATGAATTAAGTCTGTAGCCTGGCCCTGACTCTGAAATTTAAATTATAATTACTCCTGTGGGGATGGAAGGGGTTATTGCCAGGGAGAGGGAAATAAATGGAAGTGAAGTGAATTTGCACTCCGCTTTTAAGACGTGCCGACATGCTACTCAGTTTTGGCCTCAGTGAAGCTTTTTCTATGCATGTGTTTATACCTGAGCGTTTGGGTGTGAACACAAGAGTTTGATGATTGTTTGTGTGTGCGCGCGCGCGCGTGTGTGTGTGTGTGTGACCGTGCCTCATGGCCCAGATCTCCACAGGTCTCCCTTTTTATTCGTCACATTTACAAACTAGTCTTCACACAGTCATCCCTCTTTCTCCCGCTTATTATAACCCGCTGCATGCAGTGTTTTCCTTTTCTCATTTTCAGACAATCACTAAGGCCTCATGGCAACTCCTGGCTGTGTATGTAAATGTTGTTGTTTTTTACGGCGTGTAAACATGCGAGAGGAGAGGAATATCAAGTGGACTTCATTTGCGAGAGGAGTGAGCTTGTTTGTCTGTCTTTTTGTTTGACTGATGTGTTATGTTTGCTTCATTTTCATTTTTTCTGCATGTGTGTGTGTGTTTCAGTACCTATATTATCACCTTATCAGTGCAATACTCTCACTTTTCTCACTTTTGTCTCTCTCATACCAGTGAAATCACATTACATGTGGATTTCATTCACAGTTTTCTGTCATATTTATCATCTTATTTTTTTATCATACATTTAATCAAATTTTATAACATACAGTATGTTTTACTTCACTAAAAATACATTAATTTTACCTCTTTATTCACGCATCTCATAAACACTTCACTAATTTTTACATCCAAGACAAAGACAATTAAAATTGCCATTAATCTTCTGTATGTTGTTCATTTTATCGTTCTACTTTCCTCCACAAGTGGCCAAATGACTAACTTATACGTTGTCAAGTTCTGTTGTTGTATAAATGTCACTAACTGATATTTACTTACTTTAAATGTTGTATTGTTGTCTTACCCATCATATTATAGTGCTGTAATTGTGCAACGTAATTCCATGTGCACTGTTCTTTCTTTTTATTTTCTTCTCGGCTCATCTTTTCCTGATTCAGTGAAGTTGTGGTGAATGTAAAAAAAACAAAAAGTGCAGAGTTAGAGAATATCTTAAGTAGGCAGCAGCAGCAGCTCTTCAGTGAAATTAAACTCGCCCATTTGTCTTCGCCGATAAATGCCAGCTCTACATTTTCACACGCGCGCTGCTAAAGGACATGTTCTACCCTTTTCCTCTCTTAATGAAATGTCAGGCTATTGACCTGTCTCTCTCTTGGATGCTAATTTGCCGCCCTCTCTGACCTTTCACCCCTGTCCCCTGTGATGTTGCAGAGCCTGTGGAGGTCGTTCCACAACCTGAAAGACGTCGGTGTGGTGCAGGTAAAGGTCATCAAGGCTGAGGGACTGATGGCAGCGGATGTCACAGGTAAGATGGTGTGACCCCCGAGGTCAAACTACAGGTTGGAAACCTCTGTGGTTCTCATACACGGTGTCAGACGTTGGACCCAGTTCAGACCTGGTATTAACATCCGTCCGCAGTGATTCGATCGCCACTGTGTCCTGAATGAGTCTTCAGATCACACAACCACACTTGGAGGTGGCCGGAAGACGCATGTGGACACATTTTAAGCTGCGTAAAGACGATTACATCCTGATTTGACAGACGCGAGGCGTTCAATCGCTCCATCGATCAGTCATTTTATGTTGTGTACTTAGTCAACAACAATCAAGGACAGATCTGGGGATTGCTCAGCTCGACTCGGTCCTCTGTCCTCTTTTAGTACGTGCTCTGATGAGGTTCAAAGCGAGCTGATCTGAAACTATGTGACGTGGACAGACTGCCGGGTCACTGCCTGGTCGGAGTGTCGTCACTGGAGACTCATGCAGGACGTATTTAGGACTGCCTGCATGTGATCTGATCACTGAGGATGGATGTTTTTAATAATCTGAACTGGGCATTATATACTTATGTGCTTAAAGGTCATGTGACAAATCAATTAAATGTCTCCTCTTAGAGGGTTTACAGCATGTGAAGCTAAGAGGAGCAGCTAATGAGATGCATTCAAAGACACTGGTAATATGACTATTAGTGTTAGGGCCACATTTAAAAAAGTTTCAAAAAGAGAAAGAAGAAATTCTGAGATTAAAGTCACTTGAATTTACATGTGGAGCATCTTAAAGATGCATTCAAGGAACCTCTTAAAGTTGACCACTTTTGCAAACACACATGCAGTACAGCACCTTAATGCTCACCGGATACTGCCTCCTTGTGGTAACCGTTGTGCCACAAATTTGGGGAAGAAAGATTCACTTCTATCACGGCAGTTTACTGAAAAATGTCCTGATTGACCTTTTAAATAAAAGGAGCATTCATGCACATCCATACCGATAGGTGACACTATCAATTACAAGTGCTTTAAATAACTTTACCTGTGTTTGTGATTGTAGACATTGAACAATTTCTGCGGTGCCTTTTCCTCCACCAGCAATCGGCCATAAATCTAACCAAAGATAAAGTCAGGGTGTAATTTAGTTTTAAGGGATGATCCTGTGTGTGTGTGTGTGTGTGTGTGTGTGCACGCGTATCCTCAGAGAGAGTTAAAGTCTACTTTGTGCAGGTCACTAAATTTGTCTCTACATTTTTAGAAAAAGACGCCGCATGCTCATTTGAATAATAGAGAAAAAGTATACATTTGAACCAACAAATCTCTCTCCCCCCCTCCCCCTCCTCCCCCTACCTCCTTTTCTCTGCTCGCTCTCTCTGAATCCTCCATTCTCCATTAATTCTTACTTTTAATTAGGTCTGCAGTGGACAGGCCTAGTTTTTCACTCTGTATTATCTAGTAGAAAGAGGGGAAAAGTGTGTGTGTGCGTGTGTGTGTGAGAGTGTGGAGTTTTTCTCCATTTGAAGCAGCCTCAGTCCCATTAGCCCGTACAGAGTGGAGCTGGTTGATTTGGGTTATTGCGAGGTGTGACCGGAGTGCAGGGCTAATGGCTCTTGTATTTCATTTCGGAGCAGAAATTTGCTCCATGACCTCGTTGTAGAGCTCATCATTCAGTCTGAGCTTTGTGGATCTTTGTTTTTTTTTTTTAAATAAAAAAATCAAAAATGAAAAGTAAAGGTGTGGAAATGCACGGAAATGTCCACTGGCTGTTTGTTTGATTTCCACCGTCGTCTCTGCCGGCTTGACATGGTCGTAGAGAACATTGTCTTTACAGCCTGTGGTGGTGATTTTTCAAACGTGCTTCACTTCAGAGTGAATGTTTTACATAGAAGCTACTACAGCTGTAAACAGACAACAACAAAGTTCTCATATTTCATGTATTTGTTTGGTATTTGTTTTCAGAATTGTGACACAGGACCAGTTTTACTTTGACTTTACCTTAAGCTCTTATTTTGTGTGTGAAATTAAAACACTGAACTCTGAAAGACAACATGGGAAACGTCCTTTGGTTTCACATTTGTCACTTTACATATTCAGTGAAATCTGAGATGGAGACACTCCAATTACAGTGACTTAATTTGTGTTTATATTCGGAATAAACAGTTAATCATTTTCAAATCACAATGTAAAGCAATGCAACGGCTGACATGTAACTGTCTTATTAGGACTGTTCTGTGTTCTTTGCCAATTTGAAAATGGAATACATACATGTTAGCAACAATTCACATATTTTTGTGCTTATTTTAACCATAAAATGACCAGAAAATGTCCTGTGAGTAATTGCTTTTGCCCTTTTTTCCAGAATAACTTAAAATATCTGGCAGTTAATTTACAATTAACTGCATGTTAAAATAGTGTATTAACAATTTAGAATGAAGAAAAACAAAACGTTTTATTGAGCAACACCAGATTTTGGTTGTTGAATTTGAAATTTGAACAGTATAAAACATATTTAAAATAACATTTGTTTTGAGTTTTTGTCTCAATGTCTGAAAACAGGCCAAAAAATGGAAACGTATGTACACACGTTTGTACAACTCTCTCCTCTCTGGCGACAAAGACGCTGATTCGCCGGCTTCGTGAAATTACCTTAATAACCACATGTTTCAGCTTTCAGAAACCGTTGGAATTTTTCCGATGGCACAAACCGTTGTGTAATTACGGTAACGCAAAGTGAGCTTACGCAAACGTGTCGTCGGTGTTAAAGGTTTCCCACACTTGCAGCTATTGTAGTTCATATTTTAGACATTATCTAATGTGGCAGTGCTCCATCTTGTGTCAAAACGCAGTTAATCTTGAATCGTTTGACTTATAACTCGTCGCAAATCAAACTGCATTTGTCAGCCCTAATTCCTATATGGTCTATGAAACCCTTGTTTCATTAGGTTTCACATTATTGTCATCAGATATGGAAATATTCCCTCATGTTCCACAGAGAATGGGATTTTGTCAGTCAGTCAAAACTCTCAAAAACAACACAAACACACAAGCAAAGAGACTTTTCAGACGGCTTATTCATGCTGTGAGTCCAGTGCTGTGTGTGTGTGTGTGTGTGTGTGTGTGTGCGCGCGCCACTGGCAGAAACAATAGCTCAGTGAGAGCCGTGTAAGAGCCCTCAACGCGTGAACACTCTATTTTAACATCCCAGACCCAGAGAGGGTCAGGAGCAAGGTGAGAGAGAAACAGGCGGACAGACAAACAGACGCACAGAGAGCGAGGAAGGGAGAGGAGGTCAGTGAGAGAGTTCACCATCTCTCTCTCTCTCTCCCCCATTCATCCTGTCTGTCTCCTCTCCTGTCTCTCTCTCTCTCTCTCGCTCTAATTGAAGTGTTTTTGTGGAGTAGCTCTTCTCCAGCCCGAGTGGGATAACTGAAAATAGTCTCTAAAACCAACAATCCCTTTTGTCCGCCTGCTCTTGTCCCTCTGAGTGGCTGCTCTACAGTTGGAACATTTCAGCAGGACACACACACACAGCAGCATCACACACTCTTTTTCAGTAAACTGTTGATTTCCGTGTGGAGAGAATACTGTGGATTATATTATTATGCAAAGACAAATTTGTATGCTTTTGTCACAAGTCCACTGTATCACGATACTTGGCTGCTGATTTGATTTTATGGAAGAGTATTAATGAAAAAGCATGAATTCTGAGATTAAAGTCAGAATTCTGAGAAAAAAGCCAGAATATTGAGGAAAAAAAAGTTCTGAGAAAAAAGTCATAATTCTGACCTTAATCTCAGAATCCTGACTTTGCGGTTTTATTTTTCTCTTTCTTTCAAAAAGTTTCACGTGGCCCGAACACTCTTCCGTATAAATCTTAACATGTGCAACATGTGTGTGGGATTTCTAAAGTGTGGGCCCCCCAGTGGACTGTGGAGGTACTGCAAATAAATACATTTTTAAATTTCAGTTTTGTAAATAGCTGTAAAATATATATGATACATTTTTAAGAAATACTAAAACAAATCCATTTACGTTATGTGTTATTTATACATATATATATATATAAATAAACATATATGTATATATATCTATATATATATATATACATATACATATATATATGACATTATCTGCTATACTTAATTTGTTCATTTTAATAAGTAAATAGTTATTTGTGTTGATGGATAATTATGCACTTTGTTGTGAAGCTAAACCTTTCAGTAGGACATGGAGTCCAGCTGTATAAGTAAGTGGACTGATTATTAATCATGTCACATGTTCACATGAAAACAATTATTGGTCCTAGTCCTAGTGTGTTGATCAGAGTTGTGGGTTTGGATTTTATTCGATTTTAAAGTGAGCCCTGACACTCTTCACTTTGTGAATGGCTGCCTGAACTGTTACATTGATTGACATACACTGAGGCCAAGTAGGAAAATAAGGTTTGTGTTGTAGCTTTGCCAACTCAGTGTTGAATAGAGCCTCTCTCTCAAAACATGACACAACAAAAAGGAACGTCCTTCACATGAAACTGAAAAAAGTGTCTTTTCAAACCTGGGATGGGAGAAAACACTGATAAACACAACTTTTTGTAAGGTAAATTGGTAACTGCTAGCTTTCAATCTCGTTGTAATATCCAGAGAAAACTGTTTTTATCAATATCGCAATATTGTATATTTTTTTTGTTGGATTTTTTACAAAAGTATATGGCATTTACTGTACTTATGTATCAAAAGTAATTTTTTGATATAAAATGTACTTTGTTATGTAATTTTTAGAAGTAAATGTATTAAAAAAGTGAATGATAAGTTCCACTGGAAGGCTGTGGGTTCAATTCCTGGCTCTGCTAGTCTATAAGTGTCCTTGAGCAAGACACTTTACCTCATGTAACAGCGTGTGAACATGTATGAAAGATCATCAAGACTAGAAAAGAGCTCTAGAAATGCAGACCATTACTAACTGAGGAGTAAAAGGAAAAGTTGCTAGAAATATAAACAACAAAGTGAAGTACAGAGACATGAATTTTGTACCTAAATACTGTGACAGAGTATTTGTACTTTGTTCCATTACGACACTGGACTCTTCCTTATTTGACGTCAGCGTAAACATCATCAAACCTTCAGGTCATTTCTTTCGCTCAGAAATGAAAACGGTTGCATCAAAAACACACCACAAAAAAAAAGCTCTAAATAATAATTAAATGTGGTTATACATGAACACCAGAGCGTGCAGTGCCTCTCTAACCTCACCCCGCCGTTAAATACCAAACTTCCCGCGAGGCAAATTACAGCGCGCCGCTTCATCTCCTCCTCACTTATCTCAGGGCGACGTGAAATGAGTGTGAGCCCACTTTTCTTCTCTGTGGACCACAGCGGTGGCACCCAGAGCTGTGCTCGGCATGTTACCTGGACGATCGCTGAGCGACGCTCAAACCCCGAGCGTGTAATCGGTTCAGACAGCTGCCTCTGGTGCTGGTGGCCAATAAGGTGAAAGTTCATCACCGGCGACGACGACAGCGGCAGCAGCGGCGTCAACACCGTCTGCCGCGTCGTTAAAAAGCCAGAATATTAGAGAGAGGAACTGATTTGGAGTTGTGCTCAGTTCATTTCCATCGCTTAATTTGAGTGACTGCATTAAAATTAGCCTGATTTGTTTATACTATGGAAGATCCACCGTGATTAAGGAGGAGCTATCATTTTCACAGCTGAGAAACTCAAGCCAAAATATTTTTCACACGTTCTTGTGTGTTTTCATAGTAAATCCAAAAACATAGTTTGCACTGAAATTCAATATAGAATGGCGCTTTATTTTTTGTGTGTACTTTGTGGGAACATTTTGTCTGGAACCCGCAACTTTAAAGGGCTTTTTCGGGGTTAAGACCTGGTTTTAGGGTTAGGATTAAGGAATGCATTATGTCTATGAAGTGTCCTCACTAGGGTTTTAAGGTTTGTGTGAGATTAGGAGCAATAATAGATAATAATGTACTGTGTTGTATACACATTTCAATACTTAAACGTGCGCTAGAACGCGATTATTAGAACGTGTCACTAGATTGTTCTGAATCAGCTGTTTATCACGCGGCGTCTTACGTGATTTTCGCATTCCCGTAGCAGCCTCCGCATTAAAACCACTTGTTAAGTTTTTGTCACTGCGGTGAACTCGACAGTAATTGGGACAAATTGTGACTTCCACAAAACTTGACTTCCACAGAAGCTCAGCTTCTCTGGGAGTCAATGGAGCAGAGGGCGGGCTGTTTTGGAGGAACTGTCTGATAGGCGGAGCCAGTTTATGATTGACAGAGAAGTGTGTAGTGGACAAATAGCTGGTCGGCAATACATAAAGTTTTCATCAGTACTTATACACTGTAAATAAAAACACTATTATAGCGTTTCAGTTTTACATAATTATCACGTTTCCTTGTTCTAGTCGTTTGTTTGCAGAATTTGTGAAAGAATTTGGCATCTGTTCTCCACTGCGTTGTTGTAACAATGCCTCAGTTAATAATTACAATGTTATTACATGTATGCTACACAATGTATTTAATGTACAATGGATACTGGATCTGGATGTTTAAGTCATGACATCCTCATCAATTTTTTTGTCTATTTTTTTGTGTTTTTTATTGGCGAGCACTTTGAAAAAGCACATGAAAAGCTGACGAATCCTAAAAACGTCTAATGTCGGCACAAGCGTGCGGCGCACAGACGCATGTCCTGAGAATCGGGCTCATGTAGTTTTTAGTATATCGTAGTTTACAGTACCTTGTTCTCCCTCGATCGCAGGAGTTCCTCGCTGTCGATATCCACATCAATGAAGCGCCACAAGCGGATATGAAAGGCAACACCTACGGCTCCGCATTGATCACAGTGACATTTACTCTGCGCCTCTCTGGCTAAATGTTCTGCCCTTGTCACAACATTTGAAGAAAATCACACCAATCGATGACATTCACACACGCATAATCCCAACTTTACTGATGATGCAACATGTGAATGTTCTCTTTTGTCTGTGCGAGTGGGACACTCTTGTATTTTTTTTGTTTAAACTTCCTGACCCTGCCTTTTCAAGTGATAAGCTTGAACAAAAAGCTCGTTGGCTTCCAACAGCTTTAGTAAAATAATATAATAATAAAATAATAATAAAAAAATAATGATCAAAGGCTGAATTAAGAGTTTTTTCAGTTCATATTTGTGGCAGTTGAAAGGAGGTGGTGCTGGCAGGCACGGGGAGCCGCTCTCAGTCCTTTCTGTGTACAAAGAAAGTGAAATGTGAGATGAAACAAATGAAGAATATAGGGCATAGTGCAGCAGCGCGTGTTAACCTCAGGAGGACGGAATAACGTTGGGATTTTATGTTTTATTTTTCTCTCATCTCAGCCTCTCTTACTTTCTTCTCTACCTCATTACATAACCAAAGACATTTGCAAACTAAGTTTTATGTCATTAACTTTGCATAAGTGGCTCTATTTTATGATTAACCTTGCAGTATATCACACATGTGGTGCATGGTATCTATGAAACATCTTTTATATTGTAATTAAGCTCTATTTTTTACATGATTTATCCATAAATCTGCATTTGGTTGCAGGTTGCATAATGTTGCCTCACTGTCTCCTTTACTCTTTCTCATGCCTCTCCTTCTATGTTTTGTTGTTATAAGTGTAAGTGTAACACAGTCAAACACAGTGTATTTTATTGTACCAAAAACATGAGGAAGTCAGTGTTTAATCCTCGTGTCGTTGTTGCGTTCCCTTACGATCATTTGTATTATTGTTCATATCACGCATCATTTGACTTTAACAAATGATGGGAAACAACAATACTTTTACCCATGAGACTCCGCCTCCCCTCCTCGCCATCCAATCCCCAAAACTCACATAATGAGTCAAGAGGACCTACTGCATAAAAACTGAATCAATCATAACCTGTTTTTCCCCTTTTTTCCCTACCACCCAGGGAGTGGTACTGTATAATACATATACAATAGATCGACAATGATTAATCAACTATTATATTATTTTATCTCTAATCGTTTGTTTTTTGTGAAAGATTAAAATGAACTCTTTGACATCTCAGCTTCTTAAAATGTGAATATTTCCCGGTTTCTTTGCTGAGCAATATTTTCTGACGTTGTATGGACCAATCAATTACCAATCGATTTATGGAGACAATAATCGACACATTAATCAATAATGGAAATAGTTGTTAGATGCAGCCACAATATATTATAGTATACGATCGTATCTTTATAGCAACTTCCACATGATCATTTATTTCATTTTGGGACTGTGTAATCCCACTGTATATAGTTCTTGTCGTTTTAAATATCTATAACCATGGTTCTCAAACTGTGGTACCTGTAACACCAGCGGTACACAAGGTTCCTCTGGTGGAGGAAAATTTAGAAATACTGTTCCGGAGTGCCTAGAAAATGAAATAACAATAATTAGAGTCATTTTATCTCTCGCTCCATCTTAATCTAATGTCACCATACCGGTGTGTGACGTATATGTGAGGAAGAGGACGAGGAGGATGATGAGAGCAGATAATCCTATTGGGAAAAGTCTTTTTTGCGCCACTGATATTTCCTCAGGTGGCACTGGGTCCCTCACAGAGTGTGTTCATGACAAGCTCTCATCCTTTCATCAGCTACTCGATGTCCTGCTCGTCTGTCTTCGTCCTCATCTCTGAACTTTTCTGGCCTTCAAAACCGCACGTGTTCCATTCTCAACATCTTCCCCTCCTCCTCCTCCTCCTCCTCCTGAGTGCCGAGGGCCACGCTCGTCCTGGAGCTTATCTTCTCGTCGTCCATGTTCCCAGGTTGTTGATAGAAACGGCTCGCGGCCCTTTTTCCCCCCCACTGATAAAGCGTTGTATAATGTATATGACACTGGGGCTAAACATGAAATAATCATTACATATTGCAGCTGTGATACTGTACGTGCCATAAGGGGAGGAGGATGCACTGCTCTGCATCTGTTTTGGTCGTATGAGCGACTGGAGACGGACAAAAGATGTCGGGGGTCACTGCAGATTCTTTCCCCTCTAAGCCGAACACAACTTCAGTTCCCACAGCACGTTTTTTTTTTCTTTTTTTTCTTTCTTGCACATCTTTATTTCCACTAACAAGGTCAATGCTGTATTTTTCTTTTCGCAGGAAAGAGCGACCCGTTCTGTGTGGTGGAGCTGAGTAACGATCGGCTGCAAACGCACACTGTCTACAAAAACCTCAACCCAGAATGGAACAAGGTCTTCACTTTGTGAGTGGAGTGTGGTGACGCACGCGGACACGCCCAGCTCGCATTCACTGCACTAACTAGCCTTAAAAAACAGTTCATCTGTCTTTTATTGATTTATTTTATGTATGTATTTACACTTTAACGGACATATGATCCAACACAGAGGGACTCCAGGCCCTAGTTGGTCTTTTGTGTAAAAAAATTAAAAATAAAATGTAAAATACATTATAAAAGGCAGCAAATACATGACATACACAATTAAGTTTAGCTAAAATGAATTTCCAGCCAATGTTTTCACTCTCATAGTAAAAGATTTTATGGCTGAAATTGATTTGATTGATTTTGTAAACTTAAATTAACATCTTTTATAATTTTTTAACATGGGACACTTTTTAATTATTGAATTTTAAACCTACAAATGTGGAAAAATTGTGAGTTAAAATTCCATTTAATTACAACGTGGCTCCAGTTGAATATAAATACTGATAGTCGGAACACTGATCGCATCAGTTTGGACTTACACATGATCATTTTTTATTTTGGGACAGTAATCCTGCTGTTTATAGTTTAATATTAGTTTTAAATTAGATTGCAATTTGGCTCTAGTTGAATATTAATACAGACATCCATGTAATTCTACAGTGTAATCTTATATAATGCGTACATTTCTCATTTCTCTTTGCACAATAACATGAGACGATGCAATTCTGAGTTTTATCTATTCATGTAAATGCTATCCGTTTGATTTTGCCTTGAAGAGTCTTCATATTTAAAGAGGCCTGTGCGCGATGTGACGACGTGCTCATAGTTTGAATTTGTAGCCCCATATTTTAGGGACACATGTCAGTGGCTTTGTCTTTGTGTGTGGTCTAGTAACGTGAAGGACATCCACTCGGTTCTCGAGGTCACTGTTTACGACGAGGACCGAGACAGAAGTGCAGATTTCCTGGGAAAAGTGGCTATTCCTCTACTAAACGTGAGTCAAAGATAGATTTCTGTGTGTGTGTGTGTTTTTCTTTTTTCTCCTCTCCCCCGGGGGGAATAGAGAGGAGAACATAGAGGAACAGTAAAAAAAAAACACAGAGGAAGATATAAAAAGCAGAGGTTATTTTTGCAACTCCACAGACGAGACTGTTATTATTTCACCAAAGAGAAAGAGATGACAGGAAGGAGACAAAAAGTGGAGAGAGGCTGAGGAAGAGAAAAAAGAAAGATTGATAGGTGAGAAAGAAAAAGACAGTAAAAGGGATGAAAGATGATATGAAAATGACACTGATCGAGAGATGGAACGATGGGATTTGGTGCGAGTGAAAAATATAGATAGCCCGTAAGAGAGGTGCGTGTCTAATGTATCCATGCTCTGCTGTACAGTGTGATTCCCCAGGATAGTTAATTTCTGTTTGACAGAGTCGAGCTGCACTGGGTAATGAACAGGTACTTGTCAGAGTTGCCACAGTTGTTTTGGGTTCCCTGTCAGCGCCAGCAGCTGGGGTTCAAAGGTGGCCCGGGGAGCCGATTCAGCCGGGTATTGCCAGACAGACGCCTGTCATGTCCCTCTCCCACAGATCCAAAATGGAGAACGCAAAGCCTACGCCTTGAAAAGCAAGGAGCTGACAGGGCCAACAAAGGGGGTCATCTTTCTCGAAATAGACGTGATTTTTAACGCTGTAAGTCTTTCTTTTTGGCTTTTATTTTTTCTTATTTTTTGCCCTCCACCTCCGTTACCCCGCCCCTCTGTCTCTGCATCCTCTCTTGTTCTCTCAAGCATCCCCCACACACACACACACACACACACCAACACCACCCTGCTGTTGTCTTTATTCTGTCCCCCCCTCCTCCTCAGCTGCCATCTCATCCCTCGTCCCTTGTCCCTCGTCCTCGTTTTGGCTTTAATTATCGAAGACTCCCTCTCAGGCGTCTTTGTTCCCCCCATTCACCATCGCTGTGTGTGTCCTATAGCGGCCATCTTACAGCTCTCTCTCTCTCTCTCTCTCTCTCTCCCTGTAGCCTCTGACATGGCAGCGTGCTCTACGTGTTTTTGCTGCCATGTTGCATCAGTGCACAATGTGTTAGAGAATCCTTCCACCATCCTCCCTGCTAATGTATGATCTGGATCAGTGTCATTACACCCTCACCAGTTGCTGTTGATGACTGAGTGTGTGTGTGTCCAGGTGAAGGCCGGTCTCAGGACGCTGAATCCCGTCGAGCAGAAGTACATCGAGGAGGAGCCCAAGGTGTCCAAACAGGTACATCAGCAGCCGGCACTTATCCTCTACCTCTCTCTCTCTCTCTCTCTCTCCGTTTTCTTTTTTTAATCTGCGTCCACCAGTGTTTCAGCCATTTTTGCTCAGCTGTCAGAACAAAACCAACAAGCCTGTGGAGAGTGGCATCTCGCAAAGTGCAACAACTGTGTGGGCAAGATACAACAAGACGATTGAAGGGAAAAACGCCGTTTCTTTTTCCCCTTCGTCCCTCCTCTCTCTCGTCTCTCCCCACATCCACTCTGAGTGGTGAATAGAAATGTCAAGCTGTCAGCTGTGGGGTGCATAAGTAGATTGGCTATCCTTATAGTTGGCCCTCCTTTGCCACTGCTGCTTTGCACTTCATTGTCACGCCACTCAGTGTGGCGGCACCACAAAGGCTTGAATAGTCGTGGCCGGCCCACATCAGATGTGTCATACGAGTGACCGCTTGGGCTCCGCGCCGCAACACAACGCAACGCAACAAAAACACAACAGCGCTGCACAGTCCATGCTTGTTTCTGTCCTCGCTGCTTCACATTCACCGTCCCACGTGCGGAATCCCCCTTTTCTTCGTCTCCACCTCACCTCACCCCTGACTCACAGAGATGACCCACATCCGTGTCTCGCGTTGATGATGTCACCGATCTCTGCTTTAAGCTACATCTCTATCGTACTTAAATTCTGCTCATCTTCCACATAATATCTGCGTCTTTGTGTGTATTGGCAGAAATGGACATGAAATGACTTCTCGATTGGTTTTTCATCAGCTGCTCAGTGAAAATGCGTACTTTTAGTTCCAGTTTCACCTCGTTGTTGGTCTCATAACACAAATCCTTGTTGTTCATGTCGCCATCGTTTTTTGTCGGTAAGAGCTAATCAAACAATTGCCTCTTTAGCTGAATATTATGGTTTAAATATGAGGAAAATACATTGTATTTACACTTACTTTCAGCAATTATTACCTATAACTTAACCCTTAACCTATTGCAGTACGTACACGACAGTTTGTGCTACGGGGGAAATAAATTGGTTTATGAAAAGCTGCAAAGTTGCACATTAAAACGTGTGGTTATTGCGGTAATTTCACTCGTGCTGTTGCAGGAAGCCGGAAAATCGGCGTCTTTGTCGCCAGAGAGGAGAGAGTTGGAAAAAGTTGGCCTGTTTTTATTATAAATGATGTTCTGCACGGTTCGAAATTCGAATTTAACGCGCAAACTTTTTGATCTTCCTTCATTTTAAATTGTTAATACACTATTTTAACATGCAGTAAATCGTAAATAACTGCCAGAGGTGTTAAAGGGTTAATGTATATAATTGTATTTGTTCCATGTTGTGAGTGGTAGGAAAAACAAATAATGATAATAAAAAATAATAATTAACATCTTGTTTACTAGTGCACCTGAATTAGTTTCTGAAATGCTTGTTTTTACATGAAAAAATAGTAGTTTTGATGTAGCCTTTGTGTGCTGACACACACACACACAACAAAAAACATTATTTGCTTCCTGCCAAAATACCAGCATTTAATTGCAATTATGACATTTGATGAAACAAATGGCTTCACTGCTTTTCTAAGTGTTTTTCTTTTTTCTAAGGGGAGGGTAACTCAAGGCACTCAGTGAATTAATTCTTGAAGAAAAAAGAAAAAAAAAAACATATATTCTTATCGAGGCACTTATGGCAATAATGAGCCTGGAAGAGTACAGCGTGTACATCAAGTGCACGCGCCGAGGAACACTGAAACGGATGATTCACCGTCTCCGCAGTCCTCAGGGTCTCTGTGTCCCCAGCAGGACACCGTACAGTCATCCTCAGTTTGGCAACAAAAGAGGCTTCACATAATTATACTTAGAGAAGAAGAAATTCCTCCTCTCATCCGGCATCAAAGCAGCCAAATCCACCCAGGAAACACACACACACACACACACACACAGAGACAATAGACATTTAAAAGTAGAGCTACTGTATTTCCTCATCTCACACACTCACACAGAATAAAATCCTATTTTTTAAAACAGTGACGTGTCCTACGGGAGCACTTTCTCCTGGTGGTGACCTGATTGGGTGGTAGCTGTTCACGTTGTGTGGACCCACAGGGAGGACAGTTGTCTCTCATCTCTGGCCAAATGCCTGCAGAACCCTGAGGGAGGAGAATCCAGGGGCCATGTAGGAAATGATGATTGTTATTGTTGTTGTACTGAAGTTTATCTGTGGGACACGGGACATTTTGTCCCGCGTCTTCATCCGTAGTGAAGAGAGCACAGTGATGTCCTTGTGGCGTCCCGAGTGCTATAATTCTCCAGCGGTGGTGCACAAAGTGAGGTCAAGACCACAAATTTCCAGCCATAACTTGTAAATGTTGAGAAAGTGACACACACACACACACACACACACACACACCACAGGCTGTGATGATGATGAGACTCACCGGCAGTATGTCATTTCAAATAAGGCACTAATTATGAGATGCAACACATTTACTTATTAAATTATAAACATAAAAGACGGAGACATGACCTTCAGCGTCGTGTCCTCACAGACATCCGAATCAATGCGGGACCACACACACACACACACATGCTTAGGAACAAAGCAATCAGTTTACTTTGCCTTTTTAAAAAGTGTTATTTCTCAATGATTTACACATGTTTCAATGCCGTATGCAGCTGTTTTTCTTTGAAACGTGATAAATTCTGCTTTATACTTCATCCTGTGACCTTAAGCTTCTAACCCGCACAAAAAACACTCACTGGTCTCTGTCTGTGTCCCCGCTGCAGCTGCTGTTGCGTAACTTTAACAGAGTCCGGCGCTGCATCATGTTCCTCATCAACACTGGCTGCTACATCAACAGCTGCTTCGAATGGGACTCTCCACAGAGGAGCATCTGTGCTTTTGTGGTACGTACAAGTGTAAACCTACAGCTGTGCAGATCTGGATCCTGCATGTATTGACACACAGTAGTCCGGTCGCACTTTTTACATCCGTTAACACACGGGGTTTGTGCAGCTGTATGGTCATTTGGACGGCCGAAATCGAGTGTTATCTCTCACCTTAACCTCAAATCTTAGCCCTAAACTTAACCAGCTCCTCAGAAATGAGGACCACTCATTAGGACCAGGTTTTGGTCTCCACTGGTCCCGACAAGGTCAATGTTTATGCCAGAAAAGGTCCGAAAAAAGTAAGAAATACACTCACATGCACACACACGCCTTCTTTTTTAAGCAGCCGCATACTCAACACAAGAGAATGTCGACGTCTCGAGGACAGTCGAGAACATTTTCCACGCTTTAAATTCCCCAACTGCACACTCACTTAATATCAGGAGGAGATGAGGATGATAATGATCATGTCTGAAGCCGCAGTTAACTCATTACGTCTAGTTTCCAGCCATAAATATAGTAAATAAGCTCACTTACCTAAAGTAAGTACACATTGGATGCCAGATCTCCTCACACCTGAGAGTTTCCGACACAGTTTCAGAATAAACAGAATACTTAACGTATTTTGTCCCTATATTCATATATAGTCATTCATGTGCTTTAAGGTTTTTGAATCGTGAGTTAACTGTTGCCTTTTCTGTCATTTTCAACCAGTTTGGTCATTAATATGTTCTCTCTTATCCCGAGAGATGGTTGCGTGTGAAAATCTCAGCACTTGTCTTAACCATTCATATTGGCTTTTAAAAACAAAACACTTGTTGAGGTGTACCTAATAAAGTGGCCGGTGAGTGCAAGTTTCCCTGATTTTGAGGCTCACCTGTAATACCTCCAAGGCCCACAAGTGGGCCGCAGCCCACACTTCTGGGGAAGCAGTGTTCTAGACTTGTAGAAGATAGGAGTAACAAGCTGTGTCTGCAGACGTTTGGAAATGGCAACCCTCTGTCTCCTCCTGTCTCCTCAGTGTCCGCTTTTTAAAAAGGTAAAGTGTAATTGGACAGCAGAGACGTCCTCCTGCAGACCGACAGACTTGGTTTCCGTGTCTGAAATGACAGAGGAGACATTTAATGCTGTCTTCTTACAGTCGGAGTCCCGGCTTGAGCAGCTACAGGACAGGTGGCCCTGCCCTGACCCCCGGGCCCTTTAGCACGGAGCGCTAAGTGTCTCCACAGCAGACGTTGGGACATTAGACATGAGCAGCATTTGGGCTTTGTCTTCTCTGACACCGGTTTCATCTCTGCAGAGTGTGTGTTTGTACAGCAGGTCACAGTGTCATCACAAGACACGGCTCAGAGGAGACGTGGTATTGATCAGTTAACATTTTCCCCCTGTTAACATTTTCCCCCTGTATGTGTGTGTGTGTGTGTGCGTGTACCTGGTGTTCCTTATGTTGTGGGGACCTAAATCTGCTCACAAAGTCACATTATGGGGACTTGTGGTTGATTTTTTAAGGTGAAGACATGTTTTAAAGTTATGATTAGGTCAGTTATATTTAAGGTTAAAGTAAGTCTCCAGGAAATGAATGTCAGTCATCGAATGTCGTCTTCAGTCATAGAAACACGTGTGTGTGTGTGTGTGATAGAGAGAGCCTGGCGTTTGCATTTCCTCTCATGCTAAAAGCTGCTATTTTATTGAAAAAGAAATGAAAAATATCAGACAAAATGCTGGAATTCACACAAAACAAGGTCATCTCAGAATTGCCCATCTGCATGCATGAATGGAGAAGAAAGGCTTACAGCCTTGGATCGCATGGACTCCATGTCAGCACACACACACACACCATGTCCATAGCTCGTCATCATTATATATATATATAGTTTATAGTGTCAACTATTCATATTCTCATTGTGCTCTTTTAAATATAAAGTATTCAGATAACGATAAAGGATGTATCTAGGCCAAGGACGCAGCGTTTTAAAGTTATAGATACAAAGTCGGCAATGTAGGTGTCACTGTGCTTTTCCTTTCACCGTCGCCCCCTCCTCCTGCTTTTGGGAGCCTGCGATCATAGGAGTATGCACTTAGCTAAAAGCATCCGAGTATTTAGGGTCTACAGGTACCCCTCCCCCCCCCCACACCCCCTCCCTCCCTTCCATTTCTTCATCCTTCTCTCGTTTCTCCCTCACTTTGAGAGGCCTCTTAATCACTTTGCTCATCTCTTTAAGTGGGTTTTTATGGGGGGCCATCTGGCCAAGGTGGTGCGTTCGTGAAGGTGTGCGGCTCGCGTGCGATTACGGGGCCCACGTCTGTGTCTCTTCACATGTTCGCGTGCGCGTGTCTCCCCAGACAGATGTTGCTCTTAACTTTGCCGTATCTTTGCGACAGACGTGCAGTCGTGGGCAGTTCAGCCTATAATTTACACATGTGTGCACTCCTTAACGGCTAAGTGTGTGCGTAGTGGATACGGTGAAGGCCGACGGTACATCACAGTGTACTTGTGCTGCATTACATGTTGTGTTGTGTGCGTTTTTTTTTTCTTTTTTAGTAAATAAAACAAACTTTGTGATTTTTTTAGCTTCTTAAATGTGAATATTTCCTGGTTTCTTTGCTCCGTTTGACCAAGAAATCATTGAAACTGAATCATTTTGGTTTGTGGACAAAATAAAACATTGGAGAACATCAACGTTTCCACGTTTGGGAAACACCGATCCACCATTTGTCAACATTTTCATGACATTTTATTGACCAAAGCAAGTAATAATCGTTAGCTGCAGCTCTAGATCATATATGAGAACAGGAAAAGTCCCATTTAAGAAGCTGGAAACTGCACATGTTTGACATTGTCGCTTGAAAATGACTACTTAAATTGCTTATTGCTTGTATAAAAATGTCCGCCGGACTGTTTTTCAGCAACTTGACATGATTCTTCCCACCGCTTCTTCGTCTTCGCTGTCTCGCACAACTTAAAAACACTGCAAACTTCTTATCTACTGTACGTCATCCTCACAGCAACTTCAGAGAGCACTTTAAAATTGTCGCACATGTTTGTGTGTGTGTGTGGGACAGGTGTGGGGGGGGGCGTGCTCTAACATCCTCCCTGTTGATGAGCCGCCACTCATCATTATAACATTCCCTGCAGAAAAACTTCTCAAATATTTCCTCACGGTTCCCCACGTCTCTCTCTCTCTCTCTCTCTCTCTCTCTCTCTCTCTCTCTCTCTCTCTCTCCGTCTCCTTCTGCCCGGTCGTGCATTGCCAGCCGCTTATACATATCGCCTGCCGGTGCCAGCTGTGATTAGTGTATATGTTGTGTGTATTTTGTGTGCATGTGAGAGAACACGCCGCCTTTCCCTCTCTTTTTCTCTCTCCCTCTCTCTCTCACACCCACGCTGTTGTCACCCACCCATCCCGACAGTGAATCAGCCACCGTGGCAGCTTTGCCTGAGGCGTTGGCACAATGGACGGGACTGGAGTTACCTCCTGTCCTGCATGATGGGTGGTGTCTGTGTCTGTTTGTGTGTGTGTGTGTGTGTGTGTGTGTCTAGGTTAAGCGTCAGCTTCCCCTCCACACCTGCGAGCCTGAATGTCTCTGCCTTTTCAATCCTCGTGCGATCCATCCTTACTCATCTTTTTATCTCCCCTCCTCTCCTCCTCCCCCCCTCTGTCCCTTTCACCTCCTGGAGAGTTGAGGCCATTGTGGGGCCGAGTGGTGTTGGGTTCTGTTCCCCTGCCACTGCCGCCGCTGCCGCTGCCGCCAGCTCTCCCTACGGCCGCTGCAAGACAAGGCTGTTATTGCCCCGGGGACGGCAGGCCTCAGCAGCTCTTCCTCCAAACAAATTTGCTGTAACTTTATCTGCAATTGGACCCTGAATTGGGAGCAAATAGAGGCAGCTTTGTGAAGCAAGGGGAAGGGCGAGGGCAGCGAGCTGGGGGTTGTTGGGGAGGCAGGGGAAATGATACCAGGCTCTTTTATGTCAGGCAAAGTAGGACTCTTATCAGGAAGAGAGCCCAGACAAGGGAGCTACTTCTAGAGGAAACTGGAGCACCTATCACCTGCTTTGCATTTAGATAAAAATTCACCCTGTTGAAATAAAAAAAGGGTAAGGAAGAGAGCGAGAGAGAGAGTGAGAAAGAGAGAAAAAAGCAAAGACAGGTACAGAAGCTGCTATTGGAGTGTGTGTGTGTGTTCTTGTGTGTGTGTGTGTTTGCTCATGTCTGGCAGTTTGATACATGGCTGCACACACACACACACACACACACACACACACACACACACACACCACTCCAGGTCTCTTTAAATTGCTCCTTTGACTCCTCTTCAAAGAACCTGTCTAACTTTTAAAACTTTTAAAGTCTGAAGTTCGTCTTTGCCCACAGCAAGGGACAGCTTTGAAAGATATACTTTCACATTTTCTTTTTTTTTCTTTTTTTTTTACTGCTCTCCTGATTTACAAAATGAACGTTAGTTGAAATATAGTGGCGCGACTAACAGAGAATACCAAGTCTAGAGTCTTAATCACCAGAGATTGACTCGACACAACACCCCCCCTCCCCCTCCCTCCCTCCCTCCCCTCTGTGGAAGTCGTGGAAGTTTCTGCGTTACCAGTGTTTTTAGCCATAAAATGGTGGACGCTTTATTTCACCCATTTTATTAAGACGTTTTGGTGACATTGATTTTCAGCTGCTTTTGTAGTCGTGTGAACAGGATCACTTGTGCCTGTGGAGCCGTGTTCTGCAGCAGGACAGCAGGGGGCAGTCAAGCACCACCGAATGATGGGGAGGTCCGGTCACAAACAGGACACACACACACACACACACACACAGTCTCCCCCCCCCTCAAACTTAACAGGACTTCTACTTGTTATCTGGCAACACTTAGTGCCAGCATGGAAGTTGATGTAAGAAAGATAAAGGGGGGAACTCTGAAATCCAAACTTCAGTTTCACTCCACTGAGACAGAGCAGGGGGAAAGTTAGCCCGGTGTGTGGTTAATGTAAGCCAAAGTACTGAATATTACCCTCCCACAGTGCTGCGGCTCAGCGCTGTCAGGACACACAATGTGTTTTTGAAACAAATAATGCAAGATACGGCTCTCCATGTGCCGTGCTGAGTGCTTGAATAAAACATTTTGACTTTTTTTTTTTTCCCTGTGAACATTTTTAATATATCGTATCAACTCAAGGGGATTTCTTAGTGTTTTTTTTTTTATTTTATTATTATTTTATTTAAAAAGAAGGCGTCAAAGATTAGAACAAAAATGGAATCCAACGTCTTGTCAGAATTATTTAGTTGCCCCAAAAGTTGTGTGTGGATGTTTTAGCCAAAATGCGTCTGCTTTTGTTCACGTGTGCGATTGTCTCTTTTAATTAGGACGTCTCATTTGGATTTTTTGTGCTCTGATGTGAGGTTTGCACCAGTTTACACGCAGCCTTCAACTCTTGAGCAGATGTGACAGTGGAAAGTATTGTTTTTTTTTTCAACTGGAATTTACCAAAGACTTGTTGAAGCACAATTTCTTTTTTGTGTTTAAAGGCAATTTATTTTCAATTATTCCTGATAGTAGATTAAATTATCTAAACTAAACAAACACATGAAAATAAATATGAGATCATCTTTGTGTTGTGTAGACTTTTCTAGTTTTTAATGCTCAAAAGTAGATTTTAAAGTTTGCATTATCTACGTCATAGATAGAGTTTATATATATATATATATATATACACACTAGTTGAGTTATATTTTCACACTAAATAAATAAAAGACAGAGTGAGAGTTTGTCTGTGTGTGTGTGTGTGTGTGCTCACATACTCACAACACTACATTATGTCTCTTCTGACTTCACATTCATGTGAACATTATTCCCATAAACTACATCTGGAGCTTCATTTACCATTTTCTTCTCCTTCAATCGAGCATGTTTTCATAGTTTTTTCTTTCCCCTCCTCTGCCTTTTTTACCGGTCACTGACATCCACAGCGGGGCTACTTCCCACTCCCTCTTCCCCAGGCGAGGAGCCTGCTATCTGGTGTAGCGAGCGATGGGGGGCTGGCTGTGATTGCCCGGTCCTGGAGGAAAGGTCCTGGCACTGCAGGGCCCCCATTACTCCACCGGGGGGTATGTGGAGACGGGGCAGAGCGTGGCCGCTGCCTGAGCTTCGGGTGTCCGGTTCCTCCAGCTGCCAGTCAAAACTTCGCCCTCAGCTACTATAGCTGAACGGAGGAGGAGAATGAAAGTGTGTGTCTGTGTGTGTGTGTGTGTGTGGTGGTGGGGGGAGACACGACAGGTTAAACAACCTCAGGGGCGTGTGGTGAAGAAAGTGAGGTTTCATATAAACATCAGGAGCAGCTCATTGCATCGTAATATTCCAGCAGTCATAATTTTAATAATAAATACATTAATGCTTATTTGAAAGGAGACGTTGTGTGTGTGTGTGTGTGTGTGTGTGTGTGTGTGTGGATTACAGTTATTTTTAGCCCGCACCAGAATAGACTTAAAACAAATGGAGCTCCTTTGTTTGCTTGACTGAAGTCATGTTTTTCTTCCACTCCAGTGTTTATGAGTTTTTTCCACATTGGATTTATGAAGTTTATTAATCTGTAGGACGCTGAGTTAATTTTAATATGTTTGTGTGTGTGTGTGTGTGTGTGTGTGTGTGTGAGAACATTTGTGACGCACATGTTTGAGTGTGAGTTTGTGTTGGAGGGAAATGGACGTGTTGTTTGTTCGTATACAAAAATGAATTATTGAACAGATTCTCTCTTAAACCCTGACAGAGCTTTGTCAGAGTGTGTGTGTGAGTGTGTGTGTGTGTGTGTGTGTGTCCTGCTGGGAGATTTGCTTGTTGCACCAAGGCCACTCCAGGTTTTTATTTGAAAAACAAAACTTTTCTTTTTTTTGTTTTCACTGTGAGCGTATATGCAAACGTGCTGGTCATTTCTAATGTTTAATTTATGTGTCTTTTTCTTTTTGTTGCCTCGTAGTTAATTTTACACAAAGTTATTAAAGTTTGGATGTGAGCCGTCCAAACGTTTTCCATGGGAGACAATTTTCAATTGTTGTTTTTGTTGTTTTGAGGACACATTTTGATTCAAGCCTATCTTTGTGTGGACATAAAGACCTTTTTCACAAAATTAAAGGGCTTTTTTTGAGGGTAAAGGGTTAAGATAAGACTTTAAGGTGAGGGTTAGAATTTGGGTTTAGGGTTAGGCTGCACAAGTGTGTGTGTGTATGTGTGTGTAAGAAGGGAATATAAAAATACTGACGGAGCAGAGTGTGTGTGTGTGTGTGATATAATGGCTCCACCGCAGTAACACACTCTTCATGAGCTGTTTATTGTCATATTTCACATTAACCTTGGACTTAAAACACAAAATAGAGCTTATTGTAAAAAAAAAAAATTCTCCTTCTCCGTCCCACACACACACACACACACACACACAATGAAAAAGAGCGAGAGAGGCTCATTCCTTTGTTGACATGATTCAATCAAACAGAATAGATCATAATAGGGGACCAATAAATCCTCTGCTCCAGTACAGTAATAGTCTCCATTTCAGTTGGTGGGAAAAAAAAAGTTTCCCCCGTCGCTAAATAGAAAGTAATTAATTAAAAAGAAAAAAAAAAAATCTCAGTTGCTGCCTTTTGAAATAATGGATTTCATGTACTTGAATGTGATGAATCTGTTCAGTGAGAAAAAGACTCGGCGTTAGGTTCAAGTTTCACAGCGTTGACTGTAATTGCTGTTGAGATTTTTTTTATCAGCCTTGAAAAATCATTGTTTATTTAACATGAAATTATAATTATTTAAAAAAAGATCAAAAAAATAGAAAGATGATTATATAAATATTATCTTTGTCTCTATCTCTATTAATGTAGATCTACAATTACAAGTGAGACAGTAATGATACTGACATTAGCGATCATTAAATAACATGTAATATTCTAAGTAACTGTGTGTGTGTGTGTGCAAACATACTTTGAGCCATAATTTAATGTTTTAACTCTGATTTTTTTGTATGTAACAAGTGTTTTTTTATGTCGATTTTGGTCCACAAAGTAATTTAAAATGCACAATTGACAGGTTTATTCAACTTTTACACAAAAGCAAAAATCAAAAAACTGCCTTTTATTAAGATTAGATGAAATTAAATTCACTTATGAAACCAGTGATGAGTACAAAATATGAACAGAATAAGTAATAGTAAAATATTACTATCCAGACAATTGTATTATGTATAATATACAATATTTCATGGTGGAAAGTGGCATATTATTGCACAGATACTCTATACTTATGTAAATTATAATTATATATAGATATGTATTGTTATTATTAAAAAAGGATGTGCAGAATATTGCAGTGCTGATGGAAGGTGAAAATATATAGAATTTGACTTAGTTGCAGCTGCTGTTCTGCACAATTCTCTGGTCGACATAAACCGATGTTAAAGTCTTTCATTGTGATATAGATTTTTCTTTTTTCTTTCTTTTGGCCTCATGGTTCCACGTCTAATTAGCAGTTTAACGTTCCCACAGCCGCCGTCTCTTAACCTCCACGATAATCTGCTGTCAGAGGCTAAAGAGCTGTGCCAAAAAACCAGAATACAACTTTTTTTTTTGGGGGAAAGGTTAATATTCAGATGGTTCTTTGCTTGTTTGGCGATGAGAGGGGAGGCAGAGAGGTGATGGTTTTGGCAGATGGACGCGGCGGAGGTTAGAGATGGGGCATGTGAGTCTTTTGGGCTGATAGAGAGGGTATTGGGTCTTGGAGTGACAGGGTTAGGGACTGAGGGTGTGGGGTGTGCGAGGTCAGCCGCCGAGGTTCGGGGCCTCAGTGTGGAAGGGGTCAGCGCTGACGTGCTGCAGCTGAAACGGTACATGACCTCAGCCTCTGGGATGATTGGCATGGAGGGAAGAGGCTCTGACGGCTTGTACTCATCATCCTCAGTGTGCTCGTGCTCACGCTGAAGGCCCAGAAAGCCTTAAAGGGTCAGGGGATTGAACCCCCGGTGCATCGACACCAGGGCCTGCACCTTTGTTGGCGCGAAGCCATATTTTTCCACGGTGGTTATGATTCTGCATATGAATGTGTGTGTGTTGCACATGTGGTCGCCGTACGTTCTCGGGGGTTCAGTGCGGGGGTCATGCGTGTATGCGTCCTTAACTCTCGGTCTTCTCACATTTTTTTGTCCCGCTTTTCTTTTTCCTTGCAGCTCTTTGTCATCTTCGTGTGGAACTTCGAACTCTATATGATCCCCCTGGCTCTGCTGCTGCCTTTGGTCTGGAACTACATCCTCATCGCGTCGGGGAAGGACACGCGGCAAGACGTGGTGAGTCACCCCCGCCGGATCCTCGCGTATCCCTCCGCCTTTCTCTCAGCGTGCGGCATGAAGCCTCGTCTCACAGGCGCCATTGTCTCGCGTTGACGTTGCACTTTTGTTTTCTCCGCGACGTTAATTTTGGTTTCAAACAAACAAAATCGGAAACGGGAACAAGACAAACACACAAACTTATTTAAACTACAACCCTTTGATTAAATCGTCGTCCTAAACTTGGGAGCAAATTGGAATTTAATTAAAGAAAAACATCACTGCTGTTTTTCTTTCCAATCCATTTTTTTTTTTAATAACTCCATCTTCCCGTCGAGGGGCTGCGTTCTCGGTGCAATCTCACATTTCTCACTTTGCCTCCTTTCAGGCAAAGAAAAGGGAGAAATAATAGGCTGTCACCTTGAGCTACGTTACGCCACTTACCTGGTAGTGTATTTATTTAATTCATTTATTATATATTTTTTTCTGTCTCTTATACCAATTAAATGATGTCAAAGCAATGTCATGGAGAAACAGACATGTTTTAATCACGGCCGAGCACATTTGGAAGAGTGGAGAGCGGGAAACCACAGACAGGACTGGACGATGGAGTGAGCGTGAACAATGAAGTGATTAATTTTAATAAGTCTCTCTCTTTCTCTTTTTTTTTCTTTTCCCCGAGACTCAGTCGGAAATAACCAGTTTAAAGACTTTCTCTATATGTGTATATTTATCTCCTTATAAGGCTTCTTGTCATTAGATTGGATTGGATTTGGACGAGATAATGAACCATAATCTAATTTCTTTGCATACATCCAATTGGAATTAGTCAAATTAAACACAGATTTATGTTGTAAGTGCTTTTTGTATAAGCCTCTATTAACATAGTATTAGAATAAAATATATATATATACTTTTAAACTTATATGAGACAGATTCAGTTGGGTCACAAATCCCCATTTTTGTGACAGCCAGGAGTAAAATTGCAGACCGCACCTTTACCTGCCTGTAGATGGCGACATTGCCTGTAAAAAGAAAAGAAAAGAAAATAGTGCACATGCCTTAAGACAAAACCCTGGCCTGATGATTTGTCCCTCATATATACCTGCTGCTTACATTTGTCCACACATAATGGCATTCTCTTTTTTTTTTTTTTTCTAATTAACATGAAGCGACGCGTTCAGTGACACGTTCTCATGACACGCCACTCACTTCACACACAAATAAATTCATGTAACTCCCACTTCATGCAGAATTGCTTTTCTCTGGCTTCCTGAAAGGGACCTTTGTGTCTGAAGTGCCTCAGGAATTGGTTGGAACATTAAGACAAGTTGATACTGTTGATACTCTTATGGCAAGTGCCTTCTTTTTTCTCTCCCGCTTTTTTTTTTTAGTACGATAAAACTGTCGTACAAAGTTGTCCCTGTGCTCCGAGACAAAAACAGCGGAGATATGGACACTTATTAACCGCGCTGTCGTATGACCGCTTCAGTTCCACTGATGTCAGGGTCTGATACTGAAATGTGTAGCATCACGGCGATGAATCTGAGTCCACATGTAGACCAGGAATGCTTTAAGTTACAGTATAGGTGCTTTTTACTGTTTCAGACCCAGAACAAAGGAGTTGGTATTTACTTCTGTTTTAGTTTTGTTGTTACTTTCTTTTCTGTTACTGATTATTCTCATTCTTTTCGTTTGTGCACCATTCATTCATTTACTCATTCATTGTCTTCAGAGTCTTTTGCAGGGTCATAGTTTTGAATTTGAAGAATGAAACGTCTTAAATACTGTAGATCAATGAAGATTTTCTTTTTTTTGTAATAATAGCACTGCTAAAAAAAATAATACTAATAACAATAATAATAATAATAATGATAATTTCTAATATTCTTTCAAAGAACTCACTTTATAAAGTGAGCATTGTCAGCAATGGTTGCAAGTGCATTGTTGAGGGTTTTGTTCCTTTTTGTCAGTTTGAAGCTGTTAGTGCTGGTATTTAGACGTGTGTGCGTGTGTTCAGGTATTACTGATGTTGTGAGGACCGCAATCTGTTGACACAGTCACATCATGGGGACAAAAAGCAAGTCCCCATAATGTAAATGACTACATTTTAAGGTGAAGACATGTTTCAAGGTTAGATTAAGGTTTGGGTTAGGGTTAGGATTAGGATTAGGCCAGTAGTAATTATGGTTATGTCCTCTGAAGTCATGAAAACCATGTGTGTGTGTGTGTCTGGAAGTGGGCAGGTGGTGGGATAGTCATGATGAGCACAGTGTGCACTAATAGGGTTTATTGTACAACCTCCGTAAACTACTGGCAAATGACTGTGTGTCTATTTACAGTGAATCACCGCGGTAACAAAGTTACTCTGTCATTTTATAGTAAATGACTGTAACTCCACATTTTTTTTGCTTCCTTTCGGCTGCTCCCTCTCTAGGGGGCGCCGCAACAGATGATCCTCATATGTGATTTTTATGCCGGATGTCCTTCCTGACACAACCCTACCATTTATCCGGACACAAGGTGCCGGTCCGTGCACTAGATGAAGTTCACCTGGAGATTGGGTACTTTGCTCAGGGGGAGTCTGACCCTTGACCTAGTAAGGACTCGAAATGGCAACCATCACCAAGCCAAGTTCTCTTTCCACTTGGCCATGGGCTCTCAGACCCTTATCAGTGAAGCCAATATTCTAAATTGACATGTTTCCTTAATCGGTGGTGGTCATTTTATGGCTCAATACAAACAAACGTGTTAAAGAACGTGTCTTTAATCAAGATTCAACAATATTTCACTGCAGAAATGCTGTTTTCACTTTAAATTCACAGTTATATTCACGTTATTACTCAGCGTTTTCCCCCCATAAACACTATTTTACTTTAACTTCACTCTATTAGCAGTCTTTTCCTGTGTAAATACTGTATTTAAACTTGAGGCGTTTCTTAAATAGCCATACCTACAGTCATTTTACAATAAAATAAACAAAAACTGATAACACTGTCATCAGTTATGTGATTAACAGTGGAAGTCTGTGAAATCCTCCCTGATATAATCTGGTATTTTCCTCCTTAATTCCAAATTAAAAATCTAGGCCGAACCGAAACTACATTCACTATTTGCATGAGTGACACCACGTGCTTGTTTGGTACCGCATGTGTGCGTGTGTGTGTGTGTGTGTGAGAGAGAGAGAATACAGGGAAGATAAAAGTTATCTGTGTGTGTCAATGTTTGTGTGTGTTTCTATCCCACGTCTGTTTCTGCTTGTAGCCGGATTTTTACAAGACTCTGCGAGCGGCCGCGGTTTTATGCAACAGTATCTGATGACGGTGGGATTAATTGTCAAAGATAAGAACCCATTAATGCTTCATTTCTTGCCGCTGTGACAGTCGTGCTGAACAGTACAGAGCAAGCACGGGCGACACAAAGAAGATTCCCTGACACTTCTCTCCTCGCTCGTCTCCGCGCCACAGTCTCGCTGTCTGGATACCGGTGAACGAGGTGAACCCTCTTTTCCTCGCCGGGTTATCAACTCTGTGTCTCCTTCAGTCGCGAGATCACTTGACAATAGTTCCCAGAGTCCTGTCCCTGTTTGTTTTTAGACAGTTTCCCCCTGATCTGCAGGGGGTTCAGGGGGGTGGGAGTGAGTGTGCACAGCAAGAACAGTCCCAGTCCCCTGGATTCATCTTCCGACTCTTTATGAAGCTGAAGTCTTGGACGACTCACCGTCCCCCCCCGTCCTCCCCCCACACACTCACACTTGGCAGGCAACAGAAAAGAATAGAAAGGAAAACAATGGAAAAGGTCTCTCTAATTACTTTAAACAACACACCAAATTAAAGCATTGTGTGCGGAGCCGAGCGAAGGGTCAGCATCCGGAGCGCTGCGGTTTTCCAGCAGTCTGGGGTGAGGGTAATGCCAAAGGAATCTCTGCTGAACTTATTCTGAAGGGTGAAAGAGAGAGAGGCTGGGGGGAGAGAGAGAGAGAGAGGGAAGCATGAACTACAGTACAGATTCCTTAATGAAGTGAAAGGTCTCACTTCATCTGATGAGTTCAGGGTGATTTTACACCACAACCGCACTCCTTACTTCTGTCTATTCCAAATAAACAAACCCAGTGTTCTTTACACGCTGTAATTCACCGCTCAGGGTCACTGGCTGTTGTGTGGTTACACGCTGCTTTGCAAACAGATCCCGGATCACAGCTCCTTACCCTCGCCCCAACCTTGACCGGTGCCTGCTAAGCAGTCGGAGCGTCCTCAGAACAGCGATTAAAGGAGGCGACTCACCAGCGAGGTCGCCGACCTCCCTTCTTATCGCGTAGCACTCTGACCCGCGACCCCTGACTCCTCAGCACCGTGAGGCTGACCTGCGTGTCGCGCCGTAACATGCTCAGTGAAACAAACCAACAGAAAAACGATGACCTTTTACTCTGTTGAATATATGCAGAGGATGATGCTGCTTTTACTTTTCCTGCTCGGAGCTGATCATGTACTTTCTGCATTTATGTGGAGTCCACTGTTGTTGGGGAGTGGAGAAGCACATTGAGCCCGTTCAGACTTGCCCTGATTGATCCGATCACATGCAAACGGAACTAATTGGTGTCAAAAACTACACTAAGGGATTTAGGGTTAGATTTTTTATGGTTTAAACCTTTTAACACCTAAGCCTCATAATGTCTGTATGGAGTGCTTTTGCCCATTTTTCCTAGAGTAACTTTCAATATCTGGCAGTAATTTACAATTTACTGCATGTTAAAATAGTGTATTAACCATTTAAAATGCAGAAAAAACTAAAGTTTTATTTAGAAAAACACCACTGTCGTTCAATTTACAATTTGAACAGTATAAAACATATGCATATGGCCAAAAAAAATTAGAAATTGAAAATTACTATACGGGCAACTTCTCAGCTTTCGGAAGCAGTTGGAATTTTTTCCGATAGCCCAAACCATTGCGAAATTGGGGTAATACACTATTAAGTGCACTATGCTCTGCGTTAAAGAGTTAAATCTTATTTCATGTTACAGCGTCGTGAGTAGGGCTGTGATGCAGTCAGCTCGGACACGTGTGCAGTAAAAACCCTCATTTTGTTCTGACATGATGTCAGTGTGTATTTGAATAAAGGAGAGTGAATCCAGATCTGATCTCACGTGGTCTCGGGAGATGAATCCAGGATGCATTTTAACGCCAGGTGTGAACAGTCACACTTAATTCCCTCCACGTGCGATCACATCGCTAAGGACGGACGCTAGCGCCAGGTGTGAACGAGGCCTTTTAATGATGTGACCGCTTCCTTCCCATCTCGCTCTTGTTTAGAAACCCGTAACAGACCGGAGCTCAGATCCATCCCGAGCCTGCTGCAGAGGAAGCTGCCAGCAGGCTGAGCTCGGTCAATCAGAGGACAGGCAGCTCCTCTGCGAGAGGAAAAAGGCTGCAAGGCGTGCGTGCGTGTGTGTAAGCATGTGTGGAGTATATTTTCATAGCCGTGTGGTGTATTCATGTGTGTGCTGCACTGCGTGAGCAAATACGATGGGCGTTGAGATTATTGAGCACGGAGACATCCCTGTAGAAATCCTTCCTCGCCGTTTTCGCTGGCCCAAAAAGGCTTTTACCAGATGTTATGAAGGTGCTCATGTCAGTGCAGGCTGTTCACATGAAACATGGCGATGTCTCTCTCTGCCATAGGATGATGGGCAATTAGGTCTAGTCATTTTAATCCCATATGTCCATTACACTGATTCACCCACTGGATTTCCCCCCACACACCCGACATATTGCAGAACAGAAGTTTTTAATGGTCGAAAGGATACTTTAAGTTAGAGCTGACGATTCTTCATCTTATCTATAAATGCAGGAAACGTCTGTCTGTCCATCTGTCCGTCTGTCTGTATGTCTGTTGGCTGGCAGATGACTCACTAAGGTACCAGTGTGTGCAGTGTTGTTTTTGGACGTTGTTGGGTTAAAAGATACTAGAGATATCAGTGTAAATGTGACCGATATGTATTTGTAGGTAAATCTGTAGGTAAATGAAAGAAAACCTGCCTCATACTAGAGGAGGATTGGACAGGGGCCTTCAGATTTGAGGCTAATTTGAACAGATTATCATGGTCCAATTACTGTAGTTTGAGGGGTTAACAGACACGATTTTAATGTCGTCAAACGCACAATTTCAAAAGTGTAAATTTGATATTGAAGACTTGAACAGCAACAATGAGCGGGTTCCTCAGGAAATGGATGTTGTGTACTTCCGGAAGAGGACAAGCGTATCACAACCAGAATGCGAACTAACGGATGGCGCCGACTAGTCCTTCTGAAGTCATGTTAAATCATGCAATGTTCTGTGAGATCCCAAATCCCTGGAATCTCGTCCCTAAAACTGTGCAGAAAAGTTTGTTGTGTTTTTAAAATCAAGTCAGATTTGAAAATCTTCGTAAGTTGCCCTGGTATGTGTTTGGGTCGGCCGGCCCTTTGTTCCACCCTTCAGTGTGCTGTTGGTGTTGGCTCGTCCGTTAGTCCAGTCAGTCCAGATTGTCAATCAGCTGCTGCTCTACCTGTTCCGTACCTTGACCCAATCCACTGCAACTTCCTCCCACTTTCCTTTTTGGGGGAAGCGGTGAAGAGAGCCAAACCTCATTAATGACATGTGTGCTTCTGTCAGGTAACAACCTGACACTGAGCTGAACACTGCAAAGGCTTCCAAGAATCGTTTGAACCCAAACAAACTCTTCTGCACAAAGACGACTGACTCTCTGGAAATGAAAACAAATACAGAGCAAACTCTTGGATGAAGCGGAGACGTCCTTAAAAATAAAACCACTCACATTTTGTCTCGAGAGATTGTGTCATAAACAACACAGTATGTCATTTCCTAGATGGAAGATCTCCTCTTGCCTTGTTTGGTGAGCTTTGGCAGCAGGACTCACAGAAGCCTTTTAATTTCACCTAGAAAAGAAATATAGAGTTCTATGCAAATAAGTATAATGTAAGAACACTACTTACCAAATGATATACTTGTCTTGATGTTTTCAGATATTTTAATGCAAGCGTATTACATATTATAGTTTAAATCAACGTAGCTCGAGTTGAAGCTGTACCACTTTATCCTTTACTCTCCTGACTCACTGTGGCGCCGGTGAATTGTACAGTGTCAAAAACAGCGACACTGGCTCAGTTACAAGATAATAATGTTGGTTTTTATTTGAACCGTGTGCATTGCCAATTTTATCTACTCTATTTTCCTCCTGATTTTGCATCTTACGAAAAAAACGAAAACTGCATCTCTAAACACACTGTCTGTGCCGTGACATCTGCCCTCATTAAGAGACACACAACACACGCGGAGCAAATATTAGGAGCGCTGGAAGGAAGAGAGGGAAACGCTGCCTATTATACCTCAACTCCTCCAGAAAGTCACACTGTCACGTTTCCTCCTCACCCCCCTCCCGTAAAGAACTGCAACTCTGGAAAGAAAGGAGAAGGGAGATGGAGTGGGAGCAGACGAAGACAGAGAGGCATTCAGAGAGAGGGGAGCATAGTAAAGCAGCGGTTGTTGGATGGCAGGCACTCTTCAGCGCCGAGTCAGACATGGCAGTTGGTGACAGGTGACAAAATCAAAAGGTCATGTCACTTTTAACTGGGAGCGCCTGTGCCCCACTGATTTCCCCCGTGCCGCCCCGGCTCCTCTCACTGTCTCTGCTCAAATGGCAGATAGGATGATGGCAGGCTGGCAGGCAGAGAGACAGGCGACGGGCAAAGTTTGAAGCGGGACGGGAGCATCGGGAGCATCAGGAATGCCACCGTGGAATCTTCTCCGTCTCACCTTGTTGTGTGTGTGTCTCTCTCTCTCTCTCTTCCTTCCCCTGGATTTGTCTATAACTCCCTTCATCTCATTGAACCTTTGTAACAGTCTGTGCTCTTTGCTAACAACATCGGCAGCTCCGGGTGTCTGCCTCGCTGCTGCTGCCGCTTCTTCTTCTTGTTGTTGTTTTGTCTGTACTGCTGTAGCTGTTTGCGAGGGTTTTTCTTGTAATAGATTGAACATCAGCGACACGCGCATCAGCCCTCGGCCTCTTTCCCACGGCTGAGTGAAACAAACAATGACAAGAGACGGTATCGTGTCTCTAAAAAAAGGACATTTTACTGCGTTTGCTGATTCTGAATCTTAACAGGGTTGGCGGGAACGAGTGAATGATCTCTGTGACTAAACACACTTGCCGATTTGTGAATGAATAACAAATGAGGAACGTAATTTAGGATGCTTACGTCACAGAGTTGCTGCCTGTTTGGCTGTTTCAGACTAACAATCCCCTTCAGACCCATGTTCATGCCTCTTATTGTGAAATCCATGCATTGTCTACCGCTTTATCCTCCACATGGATAAAGCTGTGCCAATCACAGCTGACAGGGCGAAAGGACAACAAACAACATCCACTCTCTCACAGTCAATTTAGAGTGTCCTAATCCCCATATTGCGTGTTTTTGTATTGTGGGAGGAAACCGGAGAATCTGGAGAAAACCCACGCACACGTGTACACGCGGCGTAGGCAGCGGCAACATTGCGCTAGCAGAGCGAGGCGGCTGCAAACAGGCTTTAGTATGACTGAAAACGCAACGAAACAACCATGAAAAGTTGTAAAAGTTAACTCTTCAACTTGAAAAAACCCTGGTTGTTTAACAAAAAGCTACATTGTTGCTGTGTGTACAAAGACCAGAGGCAGAATAGTAACATCATCAACAACAGAAAGAAATCACCAAAAGTAATGCACTGCAGCTTTAAATGAAGGCCCCGGCATTCCTGTCTACAAAAGGCTGTGGAAAAACAGCTAATCTTTTCCAGCGCTCACAGATTTGGTGTTGTTTTCATGAATATGGAGCCACCCTTCTCACCCCCACCCCCTGCCTCCAGCTCTGGTAGCACCCTGGCCTCACCCCTATCTCGCCCCCTTGCTGGGCGAGCCACGGCTGGGGCAGTGCAGATGGAAGGGCCCCCCCCCGTAAGGGCCATGGCTCTGACAGCTTGTGAAGGGCCTGTGTGGGTCAGCCAGGCTCAGCTAGCAGCCCTTATCAGACACACAAGCACCCCCACCCCCCCCACCCCCACCGACTCCCCAGTCTGAAGAAACTGTGGTGTAGGCAATATGTACACACACACACACAGATACAGTCATACACTCATACACTCATGGACAGAGCATACCAAGTAGGGCCTTGAGATCCCCCAGCCAGCCAGTCAGCCAAACCTCAGCAGCTGGAGAGGTTAAAACCCCCTCACGTATCAAAGAGGAAGAGCAGCAGGAGGATGGAGGGAGGGAGGGAGGGATCGAGGAATGGGAGAAAAACGGAGGAGAAAGTATATCTTCATGTTCGCTGGGATGTCTGCCTTGGCGTCAATTCCCCCTGCGGCTGTCATTGGGAAGGTTAGGAGGGGAGATAGTGAAGCTGGAGAGTGGAGAAAGTACGGAGGCATTTCAGGCAAAGGGTGAAAATAATGTGCCGTGTGAGAGTGTGTGTGTGTTTGATTTAAACGCCATGATGTGTTCAGGGGGAGTGGAAGCCCCATAACGAGACTGCATGTGTGGGTTAGGTACTGTATGTGTCGGTCACTTTCAGATGAGTTCTCGTCGTGTAGTAGGAGTCGATCAGTATGTTTTCCATGCAGAGTTGTAGCTTGTCAACACTGTTGATCAGACTACACGATATTTATGTCTGGCAACTACGACCAATCATCATGCACGACACTGCAGGAGTTCATAGGTCACGGGACAGGTGGGATAAGAAGTTGTCAATCATTATTTACCGGGTTGCCTCCGCTATTTCCCACCAAAATCTCAGTGTTGTTTCACCTAGCAGCAGCAGCAGCAGCAGCAGCATCCCTACGACACGTCAGAGCACTCTGTTATTCTTTTGGTCAGCATCCAGGATCACGTCATAGGAGATGTTAGGAAAATAGAACAACAGCTAGACTTCTCGTCGGGGTGTCGTGGAGTGTCCCAGCTGCCAAATCTCTGTTCTTTGCTCATCGTTCCCAACAACACAACTATTTTATTTTTAAATTTGTTTTCTAACATCATGTAAACATAGTAAATACAGTAACCTAATAGTCACATGCACACCGGTGTGATTTGCACAATGTATATTATGTTTTATGTGAAAGAAACATCCCTCCACTTAAACTGAGCGTGTTTTTTTGTTGTTGTTTATATTGAAAATGACTCATTTCCAAAAGCTTGTTAACTTTCACGTACCACATTGATCAGGTGTTAACTGTTGTGAAGTTACAGGTCTCAGAATCACCTTGACGATCACATTCGCTATAACACTACACAACCGTTCGACGCGTGTAAGCTGAAGGTCACAGTAATGACACCTTCTGTACTTAAGTGGCCTCTTCTTCAAAAGGACACACGGGCTGCTGTTGTGTCACAGAGGGAAAGCAGAATATGCAAATTCCATACAGTGTGTGACAATATTTTTATTTATTTTTTTTCCCTAACAACTGGTTCATCCGTCAGTATGTGCCGTAAGGGTTCAGTCACACGGGAAAATCTAAGATCCAGTCATTCCGGGCGTTCTTTTGGACTGGAATTTTAACAGGCCTCGTGCACTTCATCCGTCACAGAGCGACAGTAAATGACTGAGACAGATCTGGCTCTGTTAGGCTGAATGTAAATCTGTCCTGACGTTAAGATTACGATGACCAGACGCATCGCTTTTTTCTTTTCTTCTTCAGGATTGTCCTGCAGTTTTCAAGCTGGAATGTAAATGAAACACTGAAATGTTTGTGTTTTCAACATTCAACAACGCATTACAGTCGTCTAAGCCGGTCTAAGTATGGATTAAAATCTCAGTGTGATGCCGAGGAAGAAACGGTTTAGCTCGGGCAAGTTGGACTTGACCACGGAGCTAATCTGCACATCAAGTTTAAGATTGCTGTCGAGTCTTACACCAGGTTTGTCACTGTAGGTGTCAAAGTATCGACTTAAAGAACCCAGATCAACATGAACTTTGGAGGTCAAAGAGCAAACGACATGACCTGTGTCATCCGTGCGTTAATATCTGCAATGCACTCCATCACGACTATAGTATTAGATCTTTATCTCTCTCTCATCTCTGAATTTAACACTGAAATGGTCTGTCTGTGTGTGTGTGTGTGTGTGTGTGTGTGAGTCAGTTAACGTGCGGTCGCCAAGGCCGTTGCTATGGTCCGTGAGTCAAAGACGAGCGTCGCAGGCTGTGACGGTGGCAGCTCGTTCTTATAGAAGCTCTGAGTGTGTCTATGGTCAGCTGTCATGGTGAATTTTGAAGATCCTGTGACGTCCGAGGTGTTGACAAATGAGCAGGAAGTTGTGCTGATGTAATCCCGCCCCCATTTAATGAAGTCGTTTTAGTTTTGGAGGACATGGAAGCTTGTTTTTGACCCCCACAGAGTCCTCAAAACAACATTTTTATCCTAAGAGGTGTATGACACGGGCCATCTTGTGCCACCATGTTTTCTACAGAAGCCTAAATGGACAAACCAGTACAACAGTGTGTACTTAGTGGTTACTTCTCAATTCTTCTGTAATTCTCAATGATATCGTGTAGAAAGAACGTGGAGAGACAAGAGAGTAAAAGCAATAACAATGTTAACAAACAAAAGCCTTAAAATTAAAAAAAAAAAAAAAAATGAAATAAAGATGTTTGAATCATAACAATTTGGGAGATCTGAAAGTAAAACAGTTTAAGATCATAGTGATAAAAGAGATGACGTGCACTTCATGTAATCAATAAAGCCGTCTCACCATTACAGTCATGCAATCTGGACCTTTACGTCATTAAATACCTTTCATGTATAGGTCAAAGGTCAAATTTATTTACAAACGATAAACTCCAATCAGGAAAAACGAGTGTGACACATAAAATGATTTATTAAAAAATAAGAAATAAGGAAAAATATATAAAAGCTTAACTTTTTTTGTTTGTGCAGGGATCAGAGCCGAAACAGCAAAAAACTTAATTCTTGCAAATCAGCTTCTTTCTTTTTTTGCTCTCAAGGCCAAACAGACGCATTCATACAAACTCTCAATGTCATTGTACCCACTTATATTCTTTGCCCGTCTTTTATATTATTATCACTATCTTTGTGTGTGTTTATGGGGCCACGGTGTAATCTGTAGTAGCTTAAATCATCCCTGTATTATTTGAATAGGTCTGAATATGTTAATCCCCACCTCAGTAGATACTGAATTGTCAGGAGCTGCTCTGCGGGCAACATCGGCGCGACGTGATCCCGTTGAAGGCAGAGGCTTTGATGCTGCAGTCTTGTAATGATAGTAATTCAAACAACATGATAATGGAGGGGAGGGGGATAAGCAGAGCAATGATATCATACAGCAAATATAGAGGTGTAGATGGAAGAGGAGAGAAAGACAGAGAGATGTTGCACTGAGGTCATTTATATCCTCCCTCTGTGAGGCAGTCGTTTTCAGCGCGCACGTTTAGCCGCGGCAATCTTCAGGGCAGACGACACGTTCCGCGTCTCTTTATTTATTAATTTTACACAGTGTCTCATCGCGGGAAACACGACTTCTCTCCATAACCACGGGCGATGGGAGGGAGGGCGAGCAGAGCGGAGAGCGGAGGGAGACAAACGACTCTATCACTCTCTCTGTCTCTCTAGGTCATGCTTCCCCAGCGAGCGCATGCTCAAGCTTTGTTTAAAGTTGGTGCCAGCCGCGTTGTGGCAAAGCCTCTGTTTGGAAGAATCCGTTGTGTTTGTGTTTTGGCACGGGTGAAAAGGATTTTGGGGGAGGAACCGTGATGACTTTATAAGCAGTTATAGTTCATTTGTTTTTAAGAGGATTTTCTGTCTTACAGTATCACGTGAGAATGAGATACACTTCCCTCTCTGTGAAGTGCTTGGTATCAATGAAGAAATTTTTCAAACTGAAAATGACCGAGGGCCCAGTGAACTTCTAGTCTGGCCAGCAGGGGGGGTCGGGGGCCGGGGGCCGGGGGCCGGTGAAGTGAAAAAAGTCCAACAGTTTAGTTTAATTAACTGTTTAGTGAAATGAAAATGATATCTTGATAATCCATCGTGATGTTGCAGTTAAACAATATTTAATATTTACATTTCAAAGTAAAGTGTTTAGTCTGATACTGTTTATAGTGTTATAACATATTTATGAAGCAAAATGAATCTGTAAATAACAAAAAACAGACAGAAATGAAATGGAATCAAAACATTCAATCACAATAACATATAAAATAATATGATAAATATAAGATAATGTATTTTTTTAATTATTATTATAGTAAAACATATTGTACACATACTGTTGGTCAGTATGGTATGGCATACGTGGCATTCTTCTGTAGAATAAGATAAAAAGAAAAGAGTAAAAAATACTAATATAATGCACAGATTAATGATGCACTTTACAAAAGACTTGACTTTATTTAGTCCTTGGGCTCAAATGTGGGGCTTTAATAGCTCAAGTTTGTAGAAATCATCTGTGTGATGCAAGGTGCACATAGGGGGCGTGGCCTCAATAGCCCTGCAGTAAGTTGCGTACCTGTGAAAACCTTCATATTCAACTGTATTTACATCAAAAGTTCCCAACATTCAACTTTGAACTTTTTGAACTTTTTCAACACAAATTCCCAGAGCTGCGATCCAGTCACACAGGCAACAACTTTAGAAATAAAAAAAAACCAAAAAACTGCGACACACATGCACAGTATTGACTCTACCCTTTCAACTGTGCTGATCTGAACTCTTCTTTGTTTGTGTGGGAAGCTGCATTTACATAAGAGGCTTATGTCAGCCGCCACAAAGTTTCCCCCCTTATTCCGATGAAAAACAAAAAGGACAAAAGCCATTGTCTTGTTAAGTAATGATTTTTTTTGATTCCGCCAAACTAGTTTGTGCAGTTCTGGACGTGGTTAGGGGCTTGCGGTGATGCTGAGGCTGAACAAAGGTTCTGGTGGGTTTGGGGTGGGGGGTGACGGGGGTGACGCTGGTAACCCAATACGACAGCGAGAGCAGACGAGCGCTGAGGTTGATAACTGTACGGCTTATGATATTCATGTAAATATGGGGGCGTGACGATGTGACCTTGTGGCTTTGGCGTGTGACTGACACAAACACAGCATGTGAGGGTTGAACACGGCGATCCGTGGCGTCACCGTGTGTGTGTGGACCCTCGCGTGGGGAGTGTTCACAAAGACACAGTCAGTAGTTATCACTTTCAAAGCGCTGACCCAAGTGGATGTGAGTACTTCAGGGGCCGAGATAAATATTTATATATTTAATTATCCTTTAAAATGAAAATGAATCCCCATGTCCTGCTTTGAAATGCCGTAAAAAATGCCACACATGAAATAAACTTTTCTTTGGAATCACATAATATTTTTTACATATGTGCACACAGAATATGAACCCTTAACACCTAGGCCTCAAAATGTCTATGTTTCTGGACTTATTTTAACTATAAAAGGGCCAGAAAATGTCCTGTGAGCACATTAAAATAGAGTATTGACAATTTAAAATGAAAGAAAAGTCTTTGTTTTTATGTCCAAAAACAAGCAAACGCTCTCCTCTCCAGTGACAAAGACGCTGATTCGCCGGCTTCCTGCAACAGCCCGAGTGAAATGACCGCAATGACCACACGTCGGCTTTGACGTGCAACTTCTCAGCTTTCAGAAACCGTTGGAATTGTTCTCGCTGCGTAACTGCAGTGATGCGCTCGGTGTCAAGGATTCAGCAGCCTGAAAACAGCAAATGAAAGAGTTAACAAAGTCAAGTGGTGACGCGGCGCAGCTATGAAGGTCACTTCAACATCTGCTCACTTTCTCTTTATGTTCTCTTTATCCATTGTTCTGCTACACAGAACCCGGACTCATGTTTTGTGAATGTGAGACTATAAATTTGGCCTTAAAAAAAAGCTCATGACCTGAGATATACAGAATATGACCGTTTACATTTTCCCATAAAGCCTCGTCTCTACTGCGTTTCAAAGGCTACGTCTCACATGCCATTGTTTTGTTGTGCAGTATATTTATCCCTGTGTGCGTCTGTGGTTGTGAAACAGTTTTTCTCCGCACAGTGTGTTTTCGCGGCGTCTTGGGGGCTTCAGGGCTGCACACGCGGCAGCTCCCGTTTCATCGGTTGTGGACCACTGAAGCACATAGTTGCTGTTCTTTGTGACTTGTCTGTTCTGCAAAAGCGCTCTTTCTTTCTCCTTTTCTTTTCCCTCTCTGGTGGTGCATCGCTCTGCGAGAGAGGCCACAGAGATGATAGATGGATGAGCGCATAGAAATCCAGAGGTGGAGGTTAAGGAAGAGGTCAGAGGAGACTCGAGCACAATGAGAAGAAGAGTTGTGATGCCTTGTCACGCCGATTGGTAGATTTAAATGCCTTTGTGCGGCGTGATTTGAGTGCGTGAATAGACTTCAATCCTCAGCGTCGTCGGAAATTCAAAGCGGGAGCGTTTATTTCCAGAGGTTTCAACACAATCCAACAAAAGAAGGTTTCTAAAAATGAATTCAAAAACCGTTTTTTGAAGCCTGTGACATGTTTGCACACAGCTGCGCGATGTCTCCACACTCTCCTCACAGACAAACTTTAACTCGCCTCTTTGACTGCTCTGACGACGTTAACTCCGCGTTATCTCATGTTTTATCTGTGCATAAACATTTTTATTTACCATCTCCCTTTCTCTCCCCCCCCCCTTCTTGTGTCACAACTGTCAGCAAGCGGTGGAGGACCTGCTGGAGGACGAGGATGAGGATTTTGACAAAGATGACAAGGTAATTATGTGTCGTGTCACACACACACACACACACACACACACACACACACACACACACACACACTGCCTGAGGAAGGGTTGACACTGCTTCACAGACCGGAAACACAAACACAAAATGACTCTCTCCTCCCTCCTCCTCCTCCTCCTGCCTTCAGTTATTCCTGCTGCCTGAGGCACAAACACATGTACAAAGATTGTACAACCTTTTAACCTTCGGAAAAAAAGAAAAAAAGTTTTCTCTCTAGCACATTCCTTACCTTCTTTTTTCTCCCCCCATTGTGTCAGTCTTTTACTGTACTTTTTTTTTTTCTCTTTCCCTCCTTCATATAACGTTATGTTGAATTTATGTCACTAACATTGTCAGTTACCTGAGAACAGACACCCATATAAATGCTTAGTTAGGTATTTAGGTCCATTCACTGCTCCTTTATGTCCCAGTAAAACAGCATCTGTGCTTGTCCAGACACTATCGCGTGAACAACAGGTGGCTGCTTTACTGCCGCTCTGTGTTTGCACCGTCGGAAGAGCGGCTGAGACAAATGCCTTTGGATGGTGTGTGTGTGTGTAGGCGACGTTTATCCACCTTTAGCATCTGGGTTTTGGTGAAGCACAGAATGATTTCTGTCTAATTTCTGTCAGAGGTGTCAAACTGGGGGCCCGTGGACCTCCCCGTCCTTTGTCAACACAGTGACACATCAAGGTGATAAAATAATATATACATATATGTATATATATGTGTATATATATATCTCTCTATGTATATATGTATATATATATATATGTATATATATGTATATGTATATATATATATATATATATATATATATATATATATATATATATATATATATATATATATATATAAATATGTTATAATTTACTTGATTTCAGACTGAGCCACCTGTAACTTCAGATTATTATTATATCCGTGCGATATTGGCATAGTTCCCGGACTCGTGCATTGCTCAAGGGCTCTAAAGCGTGAAAACAGAGGCAAAATTTAGTTGTACCGAATTTCCCGAAACTTGGTAGGAAGATGTTGTAGACCAAGACGAACAAAAGTCGACCATTACCATGGGCTCAACTCAACAGGAAGTCGGCCATTTTGAATTTTTTCGTAATTCTTTTTAAATGAGCTAGACACATGATGTGGCACCATCATGTGTCAACAATCTGGTTTGCAAACAGTAGCAGTAATTGTTTTGGGGCCTTTGACCAGGAAATTTGATCAAGTATGAATTATTTTCTGCATGCAGGTCGCAGTGAACCTATACTCATGCAACTGTACGACTTCTCCGAAGCCTTTTCTCTGTTAAAGGGTCAAATGTGCAAGTAGGCATCAAAGTACAGATGGTCAAATAGTCATCCCGCCAGTAAGTCAGCCAGCCAGTCAGGGAATCAGTCAACAAGGATGAGCGCACAAAGATACGTGAGCATCACATCCTCTCCCACAGAGACGAGAGAGAGAAGTTTCATGGCTGTGGAGTTCCAAGGCTGAAATGTACAGGAGGAGGAGGAGGGAGGAGGAGGAGGAGGAGGAGGAGGAGGGAGCGCTGAGTGAAGATGTGCACCAGACACAGAACCTTGAACCATTTTCTTAACCCTTTCTTTATGCTTGCCCCTCACATCAGTGCATTTCCCAGTGACAAAAAAAGGAAAAGTACATAGCATTTGTAAAGCTGCAGATTATATGAAATACATTTTTTTTCTGCACTTTCATATTTAAATAAGGTGCCGCGGCTGCAGCTCGTGCAGCCACAGTCAGTCAGATTTCGTGCCAAACTGATTATTCCACATCAGAAGGCCTTGCTCTGTGCGCTCACACCGCACTGGGATGCTGGATAGTAAAGCTGCCACAAAGGCTACAATTTACCAACTCTGGCTTCACACATTTTGATCTATTGCTCCTCTCAGCTGTTAGCATTTCATTTGAGATGTGGGGAAAGTTGAAAGGGGAGGGGGCATTTTTCTTTTTATTCACCTACATCTCTCTCTCTCTCTCTCTCCTCCCCCCACTCTTCTTCTACCAGTCCCTCAATCGTGCCCTCTTTTTTGTAAAATGTAAAAAGATTTTTGGAAGAAAGTGAAAAAAAAAAAAAGTCTGAGATTAAAGTTAGAATTCTGAGAAAATAAATCATAAAAGTCTGAGATTAAAGTTCTAGTTCTAGAGATTAACGTCGCAATTCTGAGATAAAAGTCAGAAAAATCTGAGATTAAAGTCAGAATTCTAGAGATTAAAGTCAGAATTCTAGAGATTAAAGTCAGAATTCTGAGATAAAAGTCAGAAAAATCTGACATTAAAGTTCTAATTCTAGAGATTAACGTCGCAATTCTGAGATAAAAGTTAGAAAAGTCTGAGATTAAAGTCAGAACTCTTGACTTTTTTCTCAAAATTCTGTCTTTAACCTCAGAATTCACGCTGTTTTATTATTTTTCTTTCTTTCCATTTTTTTCTCCTTTCAATCTGGTGTTGGAGAACAGTGTTTTTAAGCCTTAACAAATTTGTCCTTGACATTAGATGTGGATATGAGGTAACTTAAGATTGTATAAGTATTAAGGATGGGTCAGGAGAGGCCTCTTTTATGGCACAGCGAGGTAAAAAAAAAGGAAAAAGAAAGGATTAATAAATGTGCCAAGTCCTCATTTTAATTGAACTTGAAGCATATGTTGCAAGTACATACAATCCATCCCAGATGTTTACTCTGACCATGTGCACAGCTCTTCCCAGTGCACCACAAGGCAGCTATTAGCTGGATAACCTTTGCTCCAGAGGCTAAATGGGGTATTACATGGCCAAAAAGTAGAGCACCTGTTTCTCATTGCAGGGAAAGGACCCCTTGCAGGCTTTTTTTGCCGTGGCTCACCACATGTGTTTCGACTTAACAGATTGTTGGGCAGACGCGAAAAGTCTCTTTCTTGTGAGCGAGCGCTGATATTAGTCACTTAATCTCAATGAAAGTCCAGCATCTAGACTAATTGATGGGGACGGGGCAGTTGTTAAAAGCCGAGCAGGCAGGCGGGCGCATGACAGGTGAAGGAATGTTGGACACTTTCACTCTTTACACTCTTCTCCTGCTGCTGCTCCCCCCCACTTCTACACATTATTGTGTGACCTTCAGTATATGGACTGCAGTTTGATTTCCATCACACACACACACACACACACACACACAAAGTCACACGTGCATCAAAAAAAAGAAGAAAAAAATGCCCCAGTTTTTAACCTCAATTTTCCATAAAACTAATTTTAAACATAGTGGCAATAGTTGCAGGTGCAGAACATTAGTGCAACACATAGATGGAAGATGGTAAGCCAAGAAAAATGCACACTCAGGATGAACATTTATATTTATATTCAAATTCTGCGGGAAAGATGTTTATATTATGATGATGATGTTTTCCATACTGTAGATTCAGATAACAGTAATGTGTTTTAATGTACATTAATCAAAGAATTGGTTTTACCTCCGCCAAATTGAAATATTTATAATTTATTCCATCTTTTTTTGAATGTTCTGAAATACATTTGATTCACTGCAGCTAAACACACTTCATTAATCTGATATCTGTCGCATGTTCCTAAAGGTAAAGAGCAATTTATAAAACCAGGAATGGAGTTTCACTCGTATAGTGTTTGTTTTGTGGCAGACATTTTTGACTTCCGATATAAGATAAAGGTATTTTTTAACATTTAAGTCATGAGCATCATGCACAATATTATACAAGTTGGATTAGTAAAGAAACATTTTATGCACCTAGATAGATAGATAGATAGATAGATAGATAGATAGAGATAGATAGATAGATAGATAGATAGATAGATAGATAGATAGATAGATAGATAGATAGATAGATAGATAGATAGATAGAGAGATAGATAGAGAGATTTATTCCTGGTCTTATAAATTGCTGTTTACCTTTAGGAACATGCGACAGATATCAGAGATGAATAAAAATAGACATATTTTCCATCAGATTAATCAGGTGTGTTTAGCTGCAGTGAATCAAATGTATTTTCAGAATATTCAAAAAAAGATGGAATAAATGACAAATATTTAAATTTGACAGATACAAAATACATAGAATAAAAATAGGATGAATAAATACAGTGAACTGTAGAGTGATGACCAGTGACAGTAGCAGCGGCAGGTATGATGGTATATAGGTTACAGTAAGTGCAGAAGACGGTCAGCAGCATGTTATACTGTACTATAAAACAATGTGAATGTAAAAAAAACAGCAGATGGGTGTGTTACGGTGCAGTTACAGCACAGGTAGTTGACAGAGTTCATGTTTTCCTCTGATATCACCTCTGCATAAAGTGAGATGAAGTGCATAACATTTATATTTTTCTTTTACTCTTTGAATTAAATTCTGTGTTCCAGTGCCTTTGTGCCTTTTCACTCCCTCCCAGTGCAGCTTGAAGTGACACTGAGACGCTGTGTGGTGCAGGTAGCAGCAGCAGCAGCAGCAGCAGCAGCAGCAGCAGCAGCAGCAGCAGCAGCAACTCAGTCCTATATTTACAGGCTTACTGTGGCTGCAGGGGCTTCACTGTGCAATGTAGCCTGTGATGTATCTCCTCACCTGTGTGTGTGGAACTGTCCAGAGCTGGCATGAGGCAATCACCTCAGGCCCCTGCATGGGTGCAACTGTTTCTGCGCTTGAATATGTTAGTATGAGCGTCCCGCTTGTGTGTGTAGTGGCTCAGATGCCTCCCAGAGGGGGAGCTTACTGGAAAAAGGGGAGAGTGTGTGTGTGTGTGTGAAGGGGAGAGAGAAAGAGAGAGAGGCTGAAAGAGTGAGGAGATTACCCTCACACGGTTGACTGGTCACTGAAGCGCTCGTGCTCCGCTCAGCTAGGCTCCACTAGCCTCAGGAGGACCTGACACCGATAAGATACACATTGCAATCATGTCCTGCTCACGGGCTTTCTGCTCAGTGCACTCCCTCTCTCTTTCTCTCTCTATGTCTATATATCTCTATCTCACACACACACACACACACACACACACACACGGACCTGCAGCAGTGGCCTCCTCGTCTCACTCATTTCCTTCTCCCCTCCCTCCCTCGTGTGCACAGCAGATAGCAGTGGATAAAAAGTTGACGACATTATTATTATTATTGCTTAAATCAAGTTATTTTTTTATAAACACAAATCTCAACGGGATCTCATTTTTTTTTTTGTCTTTAAGTTTGAGTCAAAACTTGAGATAATTATTCTCCCAGTGTTTTTGACCTTCTTTTAATGGTGTAATTAGCGATAATGGCCCCGTTCAGACCTTTCATTAGCATCGATCCTCAGTGATCCATTCGCATGAGGATAGCGCTAAGTACGACGGTTCACACCTGCCATTAAAATGCTGCCCGTGTCTCCTCCTGACCACATGAGACCAGACGTGGCTAATGTGGACATCACAGAAAAAAACCCTAATATGTGTCATGATTCTGACTGTTTTATCTGCGTCTGTGGTTCTGTCCGTGCGAAGTCAATCATAATACAGTCAATCTGAAATACAATCACCCAGAATAGACATGGAGCTATTGAAAGTGCTTGAATTTTGTGCAAGAAAGAAGTTAAGTTGATATTCAGGGAAATGTCTCCTTTGTTTGCTACGACGCCACCTACTGTTTCATGCCCTGCGTTGCTTGACATACGTCGACCAGGCCCACGCAGGACAAACATTGATTCACATGTCACTGTCCACTGTCTCTCTCCGCCGTTGATGTTAGATTCCGCGACATGTGCCGCGCGGCATGTGAGTGGACGTATACCAGGGCCTTTACAAGCTGTCCTCCCATCTTAAGCAGTGTCAGCACATTCGGTCCTTGAATTTGAGGGAATTAGAACCTGGAAAGTCCTTAAAAAGTCCTGGGTCTGGGTCATCATGTTTTCACCCAAACGCTGGTCCAGATTTGTTATTCTTATTCTTATTTTGAATCATTTTAAGGTCCTGCTGATGACTCCACTGTGTGTTTTAAACTGATGCTTCGCCGCCTTACTCCACTACATCTCTTTATCCTGACAGTCGATCCACCCGCCGCTAGTTTCCCCTGCAGGTTTTACTGATGTACACACAATCCTTGGGTCTCTGTCCAGTATATACATGTAACAGCAGGGGGTCTGCACACACACACACACACACACACACACACACACAGGGATATCCAGTTGTCATCCTGCAGGCCTCACAGTGTCTCTCTGTTGACTTTCTCTCCCCGTCTGTGTCACAGCTTCTGTGCTCGCTGTCGTCTGTGTACCATTAGCTAAGTGCCTCAAGTGCCGCGTGGCTCTCTGCTCCATGAAATGTTAAATAAGACTCGTACTTTAAGCTCAGTGTGAATATGGCTGCAGCGGTTTTGTGACTTTATCTCCAGTCAGCGAGCGGAGCTCTTCCCGAAGCCCCGGCTGCTCCTCTCGCTCGGCCCCAGTCACGATCGCTCAGATACCAACTTGCCTTAATGTAATTGGACTAAAAAGAGCACTGGGAATTAAAACAATGTTCTTTTGTGGGGACTGAAATGTTGTTGTGAGGAGACCGACCATTGAGCTTGTGATTGCAGAGGGGTTGTCCTCTGGTATGGGGTTTCTGCTGAGAGAAGGGAAGCGGCGGGAAGAGAAAGGAAAGTTTTGAACGTCTGTGTTCTTTTCTTCTCGCCGCCTGTGAAGGATGAAAAGCGTCACGCTGTAAAAGATGCTTTTGACTTTTCCGCCTCATTTTCCCCTCCCCGTCTCACTGTGTGTGTGTGTGTGTGTGTGTGTGTGTGTGTGTTTTCTCTCCGTAGTTCAGTAGAGACGCTGGTAGGAACTGCATTTTAATCATGTTTGGCTAATAGAGGGAGGAATGGAAACAAAGGAGGAGGGTGAAAGAGGCATGCAGGAGTATTGTCTCTCTGTGCAAAATACACTGCATTGTTTATTTGTCTTTCCTCCTTTTTTTGTTTTTGCACACACACACATCAGGTGGATCATCCCTCACATTTTTCTATTCCCCCCAGATACACATCTCTTTCTTTGTCTTTGGCTTCCCTGTCATTTCTCCTTCAGTCTCAGACTCTCTGCTTTTCTCCTGACACTTCTACTTTAACTCTGGCTTTTGTTATTTAAATGAAACTTTGGTGGGTTTTTGTGTGGGTCTTTTTCCCCCCTAGTTTTGGTCCACGTACCTGCAACGACTGTTTATATTACACTCAACATTGTCATTGTAGATGATCACTGGATTCTCCTCTGCATATTATTATCCGATTGAGCAAATATACAAACCTCAAATCTGTGCAGTTCATCGACTGTATATAGAAGTGGCCGTTAGTTGGTCTTAATGACTCGTTTCACGTCTTTAACTGAACACGATGTTGAATTCTATTGAAGGAAATAGACAATAAAGCTTGGCACACATGATTGGAAACCTGTGTGATTGACAGCTGGTGCCTAAAACTCAAGGCTTCATGATGGCACTACGTCCACTTTTATTTACAGTCCGTGGTCCAGTTTCCAGAACCTAAATGCACAATAAATGCTCCAATGCAGCTGTTTGGTATTCATTTTACGCCTGGAAAAGTGCATTGTCACTGTGAAATCTAATATATAATGTCTGCAGTGCATTTGGTGAGAGAGCTTTGCTGTCTATCTATAGTCTAGTTCAGCCATTCCCAAACTGCCGGGGCCCAAAATCTGAAAATCATAACTCTGATCTACACACAAGACTAGGAACAATAATTCCCATATGTACATATATATATGTGTGTGTGTGTATATCTGTATATATATGTGGTTATTACAGCTGGACTCCATGTCATATTTGAAAGTGCGTAATTATCCACGAACATGAACAACAATTTACGACTTAAAAATGATCAAATTAGCAGTGAGTGCAAATCCTGAAATGTTAGGCCTGTACACTGACCGGCTGACACTGGATACTTATTACATTAAATGTCACAATTTTGCTATTACCTGCTACACTAGGTCAGATAAAAGAATCATTTAAATGCCATGGCTTTGTTTTAATTACTGAAAATCAAACACATATTTATTCATATTTAACCCTTAGAACACAGTTTGAACGTACACTATACACAGAGGCTATAAGGATGTGCACTGCAGAGTTTCTTATATCTCTTTTTTTTTTCAATCTGATGGAAAAAAATAAATTTCCACCAACTGTATAAACACAGTTGGTTCATGGGTCATTTTTATGAACCAAAAGAAAAGAAAAAAACACTTCATTTTGTGACTTCTGCACGATTATTGCTACTTTTTGTCGCTCCTGAAAATGTGATAGGAAGTGAATCATAACGTTGACTCAACACTGAAGGTGAATGTCCTTAAACGGCCCACACTTTGGGAATCGCTGGTCTAGTCATAGTCGCCAGAAAACATCAACAACCAACAATCAACACCACGACCCCCCCCAGTTGTAAAAGGTTCTAACTTTTCACCTCAATGTCTGTGGGTTGTAAAGAGAAAATCTCACTGTAATTTATCCACAAGGACCGTAAACCAGGCCCGTGGGAGGACAGCTGTGATAAAAACCATATCCTCGAGGATATGTTGGCTTCCTGGCACTTTGAGTGGATACGGACCATGGTGGTAAGTGGGCATGTGTGTGGCTCCTGGGACTGGCGATGTGTGTCACTGTCGTCCGGGTTTTCCTATTCGCCCCATCGTCTGTCCAGCGGGCCTCGTGTCTGCCGTCCTGTCGGGGGTTTTGTTGTCCAGCACCTTGTTTCCTGTCCGCGTCTCAATTAACCCCCACGCACTGCACGCTCGGCCCCTCAGCCCTGACCCTCACCTCGAGGCCTCCCTCTCTGCCTGCTCTTTAAGGTGATGGTGAAAAAAAACTAAGCGGGGCTTCAGCTTCAGAGGGGGCTGCTTGTGTATTGTTTGTCTGACTTCTTTGTTATCACTTTAGACCTGTTACATTGTAACGACATGACTGTAACAGTGTGTCAACTCTGCTTTGCTTGTGGGACTTGTGGTGCAGTTCAAGGGCGACACTGGGGGAGTTTTCGCACTTGTTTTGAATATTTGAATAATATGTGAAGTGACAACAGCCATAAGGGAATAAAATCACATAGTTGTATGTTGTACCTTTTTTTTTTTTTAATGCCAAAAATACACTTTAAAATAGAGATAGTTTTTTTTCTCTTTCAGAGGTAAGAGTTCTTTTAACACTTTATAACCTTAACTGCGTTTATACGTGTAAATCTTATTCTATCTCATTCAAATCATTCTGATTGGAAATGACAAATTCCCTTTTTTTCATGGAGCAATTGTAGTTGTAGAAGAAGTTTTACTTTATCTTTATACTTTATTTCTTTATGGTAAATAAACACTGTTGTTGCTGCTCAGCCTGAGCTCAGTGTTCCTAACCTTTTCACCATTAAAACATTCTAGAGCTGCAACTAACAATTCCTGTCATAATCCATTAACCTGTCGATTATCTTTGTCAATTAATCAACTTGTTTGATCCATAAAATGTGGTTTCTTTGTTATATGGAGCAAAGAAACCAGAAAATATTCACATTTAAGAAGGTGAAACCTGTTTTAATCATTGAAAAAACACTCAAACTGACTCATTGATGCTCAAAATAGTTGATAAATTTCGTAATCTATTAATAATCTTGCCAGCCCTATACAGTCAAATTAATTAAATTAAAATGAACCCACTTTGAAATAAATTAAGCAATATTTGGATTGTATGTAGTTTTTGTTTATTGTGAATAGATTCACATATTTCAAACACAAATTTGTCAAGGCTTTTTAAAATTGTGTTTGACGTCGACATTGGATGTGACGCACAAAATGTTAAAACACTTTTTACTCTATAGGAGCCACTGCAGAGGGGCTGAAGAGCCACATGTGGCTCTAGAGCCACAGGTTGCAGACCCCTGGTTTAGGCTGTTGTAGTGAATGAATGTAGTGTCCTAAGAAGAATAGCTTGGCAAACCAGTGTGTGTGTCTGTGTCTGTGTGTGTGTGTGTGTGCGCGCGTACGCTTGTTCTAAATAGTTACTGCATAAACAGCCAAACGATTTCATATTATTAAAGCAAATCCCACCGCTCATTATGCTTAATGCACCAATATGTCTACTCCCTCTTCTGTTATTGTTCTATAGCACACACACACACACACACACACACACACACACACACACGTGCGGCTTAAGCAACTGAACTTTCTGACTGATGAACTATGCATCAAAGGATCATGACGAGTGCTCGTTGCACCGTAGGTGAGGAGCTCTTGTGTGAGACTCTCAACCAAACAGGATGTGGAAGATGGCAAACACACACACACACACACTTACACACACTCTCCTGGTCTCTCATTGGACAGAATGTGGAGCACAACACTTGACAGCGGTGTCGTCTGAATTTGAAAGTCAGACATGTAAGAAAGCAGCCGCCACCTTTTCTTTTAACAAGAGTCATAAATCAGTAATGAGCACAGAAAGGATGCATATTTTATTTACCTTTTTCTTTTCTTTTTTGAAGACGTGATCCCTTCACTTCATAGCGATGCACCCTCGCTCTGTCACTTGTTTTTTTTATTTTTATTTCTTTCTTTCCAAAACATAGTTTAAAACAGTGGCTTTTACAAGGGATATTATTCCATTTCACTCTCTGAACATGGATGTGTAATGTGGATGTGGTATAACTTTAAGTTTTATAGTGCGAGATAATGAGTCAGGTGTAATTTAACCCTCATTTTTAAAGTCATTATTTTGCTTGTTCTTCTATGCAAATTAAAAAAAATATTAATACATACACGTTAGTTCACGTAAGATATAAACTCTTAAAAAATCCACGTTTTAAATCTTTTCATTGTGAATTTTGAACTAAACGATGACTTTTGCAACATCTAACAAAAATGACTGTGTAGGTATGAGTCACATCTACTTTTTACTGCATCTTAAGTACATTTGTACTCAGGCCAAAGCAAATTAATCAGAGTTTGAGGTTGTGTAGCAGCATATGTTTGAAAGCGGTCCAGACAGAGACACACGGTAGGAGGAAGACAAAAAAGACAGACAGACAGACAGACAGACTGACATATGGAGGGGGAGATGAGCTGCAGCAGCTAAAACAGGCCAACAGAGGACAAGAGTAATGTTGTCCCATTCATCACAAACTGCCAAGCTGGAGCCCCGGAAAAGGACGGAGGAAGGAGAGAGCAGGAGCAGGGGAGCAGAGGTGAGGCTGGGTGGCATTCAGCAGGAGGTGAGGAATAAAAAAAGAGAGCAGAATTTGAGGGGTTTTAGTCATGAGAGAGAGAGTATGTGTCTTTTATTGCGTTGTGAGGACAAATTGTGGTTCAAAGCATCATTGTGAGGACATGTTGATGTTCTAAGGACATTTAAGCAGATTCCTTGTAACCTAAAAACCAGGTTTCAGGGTTTAAGTTATCTTTAAGTTGAGGTTAAAGTTAAAGTCTGCCCGGTACGACTAATGACTACAACAGTATAGACTAAATAAGCTGAATAACATCCTTGACTTCTATGCTGGCGTCCTCTACAACTATTATGGTGTTTTTTTTACGTTGACTTGAGTAAAAGTATCTTACCAGGAAATGACTGGTAGAAGTTGAAGTCACTTTTTTATAATATTACTTCAATAAAAGTCTTAAATTGTATGACATTTACTGTACCTAAGTATACGTTTTATAAGTTTTAGGAGGAAAAGTCAGGGGTAATGGTTGAGCCATGGTAGCTCAGTGGTAGGGTGAGTTGTCTTACAACTGGAAGGTCGTGGGTTCAATTCCTGGCTCTGCTAATCTACATGTGTCCCTGAGCAAATACTTGTGAATGAGTGATTGGCAAAACTCTAGTGTAAAGCAGCTCATCAAGACTAGAAAAGCTCTATATAAAGACATACCATAATACCAACTCTTCTTCTAATTTATTTGTTAGTAACGAGTAACAAAGATAGTTGGAGTAAAAGTTCACAGTTTATTTAGAAAATGTAGAAGTTGCTAGAAATGCAAATAAAGTAAAGCACAGATATGTGAATTTTGTACATACAGTAACAAAGTATTTGTATTTGTAACATTACAACACTATATTGGCCCAAGCACACACACAGTCGGTATATCAGATATCGTGCATCCCTAGTATAAGATTACACCTTTACTGGTTATGGTTTAGAATATGTCCAAATGAAAGTATATCAGTGCCGTGTCCTGACAAGAATAGCTACTCAAACCCGTGTGTGTGTGTGCGTTAGCGCTCGCACGACCGACCTTGAGTCTGATGGAGTCGTTGGTGTGGTGGAGGTGATGAGAGGCCCCAAAGGGAGAGGCCCCAAAGGGGACGGGAGGAAGATGATCAGTGGCAACCAACCTCCTGCCACCGAGACACATTAGAGACACGAGTGCACACACACAACACCAGAAAACCCTCCTCTTTAGAGGAAGCAGAGGTCAAACTGAAAATAAGTCACCACCTCTGCCTTTTATTTCCCTCTATCACTCTTTTTCTTTTTTACATACGTGTATATTTATCCTCGCTGTGGGACTCGCCTGGCTGAGGAGATTAATTAGCACCGGAGAGCGTTGTCTGCCTGGTCCACCTTCAGCTGACAAGTCTTAAGTGGAGTTTGACTTTGGTTTTTGTGGCAGCAAAACCTCCGCGTACGCGGGATTATCTCAGAGAAATCTCCATGTACATCACACACACACACACACACACAGACGTACATGTATACGTAGTCTTCTCACATTCATCCATTTGGACCTGTGGGAGTGGGATTCCCATTCATGTCTTTTACTATGGTCTTTGTGAGTGTGTGTGTGTGTGTGAGCTGCTTGATGAGGACCGTGAGGACATGCGGTGCATTTCAACACATATTTATTTTGTTTATGATACAAAAAAAAAAGCGTTGGAGGGAAAATAGAGATGTATTCCCCAAATTCATTAGTGGATTAGGTGTTGTATGGAATAAATTATTGAATAAAACAGCAGCCTGCATTTTCCACGCGACACTGGAAGAGTGCCAGAGTGTGTGGTGTTTTCAGAGGCCGAGTGGGAGAGTGGGGAGATGCTCTTTATGACCACTGGATCCACAAATAATAACTCTTAAATCCCACTGATTACTCTGTATAGGAGCCATGTCTCACTTTCTATTTGTGAGATTTCCCCCCCAAACCACTAGGGGGTTGTATTTAATTTCTTAGGTTCTGCCTGAGGCTGACACCGCACCGGCCCCGGGGGTCATGCTAGATTATTTGAGGTCACCTGTTGTTTTAGTCAGGTGTTGCTGATTGTGAGGGGCAAACAGTTTTCTACTGTGCTTGTGTTGGAAATGGAAAATAAGCATGTATAACAATACCTACCAGTAAACAATCAGCAGCCAGTAATGACACAGTACAGGACTTAGTTGCTACGCTATGTATTGCAGAATTTTCAAAAACGTGATAAAGGAAAAATGTTGTTTAGCAAATATTGGGAGTTCAAGGGAATTCCCAGTCCTCACAGCGAGAAGGTTGCTGCTCTGCGTCCTGGTCTGGGTCTCTCTGCGTGGAGTTTGCGTGTTCTCACTGTGAGTTTGTGGGTTTTTTCTGGGTTCTCCAGTTTTTGTCTCTGTGTCTCCCGCTGTTTGCTTTATTTGCTTGGTTCTGACGGGTTCTTGAAATCCTTGAAAGTTTGTGAATTTGAATACACATTTTCAAGGCCCTTGATAGCTTTTTTTGTCACTGAAAGTGCTTGAATTTTAACTAAAAAAGTTAATATTTAGGTAAATGTCTCCCTTGTTTGTCACGACGCCACCTACTGTTTAATTCCCTGCATTGCTTGATGTACGCAGACTAGGCCTATGCAGCACAAACGAGGAGTCCTAATTACTAGCAATGTTGTGGACACTGTCCACTGTCTCTCACCGACGTTGACATGACAACATTGAGCGAGTAATGCTAAGCAAGAGAGAGTGACAAAAACAAAAACTGACTTTTAGCACAGTGCCCCACGCGACCCTCGTGGAGGATAAAGCGGTAGAATATGGATGGATCGAGAGAAATAGGTTTGCGCCTATACTTGTCATTACGGTAGCCTTTAGGATGTCAGCGGAACAACCGTCCAATCACAGACAAGATTCACCAGCGTGTCACACGCTTGTGACGTCAGCTTCTCAGCAACATAATTCCTTAACGGTTGAATAACTGCCAGATATCGTAAGTGAAAGTTATCTTGGACAAAAAGGGGCAGAAGAAAGAAGCACTCACTAAATGAACATGATGGTCATAAGAAAATCAAGCGTGTGGAAGAACATAATGTATGTAGCCTTCAGTTAGCATCAACACCCAAAAGACACTGAGTTGTTAAAATTTTGAAGCCACAACACAAACACCGCTGTGAGGAAACTCCACAGCATTGAGCAGCTGAAGAGCTGCAGGTGAGCAGGTGATGATGAAGAACAGGTGTGTGTCATCAGCCAGCGTTAAGCTGCTTCTGCAAACTCTCAGAGAACTAAGGCTGCTGCATTTATACTGGATAGTGCCAGTGACCCATTTCTGATCTTTTTCCTCCCATGTGGCACAAATTATATATGAATGTATAAGCAGGAAAGAAGAGCACATGGATTCTGGTATCGTCAGATCAGTTTCAAGACTCAGTTATAAATAAATCCGATATATGTACATTTGCTTCAGTCATCTAAAAATGTCACAGTAAATATCCACGATCGAATATCCCAACTCCCTTTTGACCGGTGAAATGGAAAACAAGGCTGCAGTGTAAATGCAGCCTAATAATCCACCGAGTGAAACAGTTTGGTATGTATGTTTCTTGCATTTCCATTTGGAAATTATTACCAAAATAGCACCGAAATTCTTTGGGGTACCAGAGTAAAATGGTACGGTATGATCCGGTTGAAGCTAGACCGGCTCCACCCAAGACAGTCAACTGTTGTTTTTCTGAGACAATCCGAGCTGGATCTCCTCCATTGTTGTCCGCTGTGTCGCATTCGATGTAGTTTACGTATGTCGCTACGTATCTCGTTGACACGGCCATCGGGCACAGCCCACACCACTCCTACCAAGTAAAGATACTGTTCTCAGTTGAAACGCAAGCCTGACCCAGGGCTTCACCGCTCCAAACTGTACCAAACCGAGCCATACCATGATGGAAACACGGCACGAGAGACGGGTAAAACCACATATGACATGATGGATCATGACAAGTCGACACTTATGAAGGATTGGATCACGATTACTGCCAAATTATCCATCAATCAGTCCAACACATGTCCGTCTCTCTGTCAATACTGAACGTGTCTGGTTTGCTTTGTTTGAACGTTTCATAGTTATCACTCATGTGTTAGTAGCTGCTAGCCTGACTTGAATGTCGCCAGTTGATGTTAACGAACACAAGAGATGCTAATCCTTATGCCGTATTTATGATTCTGTCTTTCCTGATACTCACGCAGGCTTTGGAAACGGGATTTGCGTCGCCCTTAAATCGCTCACTCAACACCCCTTGCCTTTTCCTCCCCCCTTTTTTTGGGCTAAAAAATGGTGAGGAATACCCGACACACACACGCACACATTTACAATATCAACAAGAACGTGTTCGGACGCCCTTTGGGAGCCACATATTAGCATCCTGTCACATTTTATTTGACATTTCAATTTTTACTGTGCTGCCAGAGCGAGTGAGGAAAAAAGGGAAAAACAAAGACAAACAGGTGCAATTTTAGCACAACAGCAATGAGCAGAAGCCAGTAGGGGCTCGGACTCATTTTTGTGGTGTGATGGGATGTATGCTGCTACAATATAACTGTTAGGTTTATCATTTTTATGGGGTAACCCAGCAGGGAGAACAATGCCAATGGAGGTTAAAATGCTCTCAAATGGCTCTCTCTATTTCTACCTAGTAGATATAGGACAGATATTTGAGTCTATCCTAACAGGCTCAAGTCCTCAGTGACCTCTCTCTTGTTTAGCTCTAGGCCTTAGGTCAGTAAAGAACAAACTGTCTTTGCAAAGTTTACAACTGCTCACTTAGATGTACTCCGCCGTGACGCGGCTACCTCTCTGAGAGAGAAATGGAGCAGTTGAGTACACAGAGGCGTCGTGAATCGTTCCTTTGTTAAATATTTAATCGAGTGTTGTTTACCACAATTTACCAGCAAGTGCATTGTGGTTAGCCTGAGTGGGCTGTTTCTGCACGTGTGACTTTATCTTGTTTCACTAGTTGTGTTTCCGTTACATCCATCCGTTCATCCATCTTCTACCGCTTATCCAAGGTCGGGTCTCAGGGGGTAGCAGCTTGAGCAGAAAAGGCCAGACTTCCCTCTCCCCGGCCACTTCGTCCAGCTCTTCCGGGGCAATCCCGAGGGGTTTCCCAGGCCGGCCGAGAGACATAGTCCCTCCAGCAAGTCCTGGGTCTTCCCCAAGGCCTCCTCACAGTGGTACGTGCCCGGAACACCTGAGCAGGGAGGTGTCCGGGAGGGCATCCTAACCAGATGCCCTCTAGATGCGGAGGAGCAGCGGTTCTACTCTAAGCCCCTCCCAGATGACCAAGCTTCTAAGGGAGAGCCTAGCACATTTCGGCCGCTTGTATCCACGATCTCGTTCTTTCAGTCACTACCCACAGCTCGTGACCATAGGTGAGGCTAGGAACGTAGATCGACTGTAAAACAAGAGTTTCCATCACTGTTTTCCGCAAAACAAAAACACAATTGCTACTTGCAAGTGTTTCCATTGAAGGGTGTTTTGTGTATGAGCCACAATTGCCATGAAGTCTAGTCTCGCGGGACGAGATTTTACGAGGAAAACGGGATGATGTGAGGCTCCGCTTTGAGGAAGATGGCCGAAAGCATTTTGCGTTTCCATGGTTCTGGGTATTTGAGAGGGGGCAATGGAGACACAACTACTGTGGCTTGTTTCCTTTCTAACTCATGCTTACAACTCACACCAGTTTACCACCTCCACCAATGAGAGAACTCCCATGATGCAGCCTGTTCTACACACTTTTAAACGAGCTAAGGTATTAGCATGGCTGAGATTTTACGTCAAACCACACTTGTCCAGAAGAATGACGCAAACCTTAAGACATCATGATCAAACAAGGTATCTATATTGTCCTTAAAAGATAGTTACAACATGCAACTTTGTGCCTTAAACATTTCTATCAATAAAGAGATTCCTTCTCAAATGATAAAGCATTGAAAAGTCAAATTAAAAAGAGACAAATGTCTCTTTTTAATTTGAGGCCGTTTATTTACTCCAAACAGAGGCAGAATAATAACACCAACAACAAAAACTATAAAAACTTACACACTGTAGCTTTAAGTATAATTAATGATGTTGTCCAGAGTAGACAGCTGTACTTTTATACAGTTTTAACCACTGACATCTAAACTGTAACAAATTAAGTTAAAACAGTCTTACATTCAGTTGTATTTGATCTTTCTTGTGTTATCTGTGTTGGTTGTCTTTTGTAGATTCTTACCTAGTGTGTTTGAGTGTTTTATTTAGTATTTTTCTCCATTTATGCACCTTTGTTTAACCGTCTTTGTTAGTTTTCTGCTGGTCTGATTGTGAGCTCCACCCCTGATTGGATTCACCTGTGTCTAATGAGTTTCACCTGGGTCCTGTGTATATAATCTCCCTGCTCCCTGCACTTTCTGTTTGTCTCTTGGGGTTCACTGTTGTGTCATGTTTCATGTCTTAGCTGTTAATGCTTTCAGTTGCTTTTAGGGGTGTTTTTAGGATTATTTTCTCAATGAATCGAGTACTTGAGAAAGTGTTTGTCAGTGTTTCTCAAACCTAGAAATGATGATGTTCTCAAAAGTCTTGTTTTGTCCACAAACCAAAATGATTTGTTCTGTGGATCAAATAAACCCGAACATTTGAGAATCTGACAAATCAGCTCTAGTTGCTTTTAAATGTTTGTACTTTTTGATTTTGTTACTTAAACCCTCAAGTGTTTTAAGTCTTACCATGATGACATTTTCATGAGAAACTCCTCATTCATCCCTAAATCTCTAAAGTTTGTTTACTGGTTTTTAACAGTTCTTAACAAGAGAACTAACTCCAAACATACATGCACATAAAGAGAAAAAAGAAAGGGGGGGATTTAAAAAAACTGTTGGTGGAACACCACAAATGCAAAAAGAAAATGTTCATGGATCCGCATGTATAGAATACAGTTAATCCATTTGATACTATTTAATCAAACTAATGAGGGGATCTCAGATTTTCTGGGGAAGTCCCTCTCACTTTGTCTGCAAAGTCCGCAGCATCCGTTTCCCGCTCAACTCGCCCTCATTTTAGTTTCTGCTCACGCCCCTAATCGCTGTTCAAGACGTAAATATCAAATATGTTTAATACTTGAGGATTTGAAACGGGGTCGACTATGTCTGATGATATTAAAATGACCTCTCAGAGGGCACACACGACTGTCAGAAAGGCCCCAGATTGGGACCTAAATCTGGCCCTTTATCCTCTATACATACTCACCACTCTCAGTGTGATGTAAGCTGTGTAGCAGCATCCATCAGAACACTGTTGTCAGAAGTGTCCAGGATGTGTAGTGGACTTTGTAATTAGAACTCAAGCCAAGTCAAAGAGAGAGAGAGGCCTTAGCGATTTAACTTTATTAGCCTCGCCTTCAGGTCTCCAAACAAACCCACTTAGTTTCCCTGACAGACACACAGAGAGACAGCTGGACACACAGGCCTCCAGGCTCCTGTAAACACTCAGTTCCTGGTTCTGGGTGGGACTGGAAGTCGGTCCGGACCCAAAAAACCCCAAAACAAAACATGCATGTTCTCATAATAAAACCTAACATGGGATCATGGTTAACGCATACACGTTTGTCAACAAACCACAGAAAGCACGAGCAAACTGAGCTCTGCCTTTACTTTACAGGATTAATGATAGGATACAGTTTTCTTAAAGGACGTGTAAATCTGCTCTTGTGAAATAAGCAATGGTGACGAGTCATTTAATATCAATACTACTTGTGTTTTTATTGCATCTTAAAATTTGAAAATTGTACAAACAAACCAATAAATATCTGGGTGATAACATATGGATGATACGTTCAATTTCCTGCAATTAACTTTCCTTTAATGCTACACACTGGACCTTTAAGTAAATCAGCAGACTGTGCTGCATTCTCTTCATTTTAATTATTTAAAGCTTAACGCTTTAAAATGTCTGCTGCAAAAACTTTCTCTTTTTGTTGATTAGCCTTGTGAGCGGAGTCGGCCTATAAGGCATAAGTGAATGAGGCAGCCCCCAAAAACATTTATATATCTAGATAGTGTTGAGTAATTTGGTTTTATTTTGCAGTTGAAGATTTGCTCATTTAGTGCACATTTGCACATCTGCTCTAAGTTTTAAAAACCAAGGTCATTAAACTGGTTTTACTTGTTTAATTGCCGTCACTGGAAGAGTCATGAGCAAGACGTCCGACGCAAGAATCAAACCAAACAATGCCGAACTGTAGAGCAACTGAAGTGATTGTAATGATTCAGTTACACCGAAAACGACTCTTTAGTCGAGCTGTGCCGTGCTGAGGCGAGGCGGGATGATGTAGTGGAAATGTGCCATTAGTGCTTCACTTTGAATACCAACTATTTTATGTTTAAAAACAAAAGTGACTATAAATCTAATCAAATCATAGTGTTACATATGTATCAATAGTCATGCACAGGTGGTGGAAGGGGCCCCCCCAAAATCTAATTCTTCCCAGGGCCCCATAAAGGCTTGGGCCGCCCCTGCTTGTGCAGGCAGTGACTAATGAAAGTGCCTGTCACGAGCGTGAATGCCCTGTTTTTTGTTTTTTTTTTTCCTTTCCTCATATTTCTGCATCAGGTCCATCAATCAGCGGTGACGTTACAGTCCACAACAAATTTGTTCACTGTGAAAGGAAGTGCTTGTAAAAGTCAAAGGCCCTCACTGTCTAATGTGTGTCAGGATGAAATATTGTTTGTGGAGTCACACAGCAAGACCAGGTGTGCACATCAACCTTATCTAATAGCTGTAGGGTGTGTGTGTTTTGTGCATATTAGGTTGCATTATAAGAACAGGTTGCCTGGCTCCATATGTGCACAGTGTGCGGGGAAGCTGGGAAAACAAGGCTCTCCGTGGCCCTCTGTGTTATTGCTACCTCCCGCCTCCCAGAGTCCTGTTTGAAGACAGGAAATAGGAGTCAGACCACAGTCCGAGGGGCATGTGGCAATGGTTTATACTCCGACGACCTCTGACTTATCCTCTCCACCCCCGCCTGCTCTCTCACACCACTCCCCTGGCCCTCAAACACTTTCCCCTGAGTCCAAAAATAAAATGACCCGGCCCGGCCCGGCTCGGCTCGGCCTGACCCAGCACAATGAACCCTGCGTTCTGAGATTTGTTTGAGCGGGGCAATGCAAAACAGATGGACTCTAAAGGAAAGGCGAGATGGAGGAAGAAAGAAAGGGAGTCTTGTAAAATATTTGCGAAGAAAAATAACCCAGGGACTCTGCCTAATTATATCTATTTGTCTTGTGTGGTTTTGCTGGGGAGGCCATGTGGTCGCCACGACTGCTCCACGGTTCATTTCTCATATTATCTGATCTGGGATGGAGAGCAAAAAAGAAGCTGGTGGATTGGGACTCAGTGGGAGGGTTGTGGTGAGGAGGAGGGGAGGCGGCGGAGGGGTGATATCCTCCGAGGTCCTGGAGGTTTCAGGTTTTCGATTCCTTTACTGTCTTCTTTGGTTACAATGACAAGGATTAGTCTGAGTTTTTATTTCTCCTGTTTCCCTCCTTCATCAATAACCCAGCCACATTTATACTGCACATGTTATTTTCTCTGTCAAAAGAAAAGCACTGTTGATGACCAAGCATGGTTTTACCATCATCCTGAGGTTTCTCTTTAACTCTTCCTAGTTGTGTTTTAACTTTTTGTATTTCTCTGGATTTAATCAAACAGCTTCATAAAGACTTTAAGCATAAATCTAGACACAAATAGTGGTTTTCAAACTTTTTTTTATATCAAGTACCACTTGAGAAAATATTGAACTCTCAAACTACAGACTTTTTACACGAGGCAGATATATTCCCAATACTCTCGTCATCCTCCTCTTCCTCACATACATACTTCACACACTGGTATAGAGAAGTTAGATTAAGATGGAGCGAGAGATAAGGGGACAGCTCCAGAACAGTATTTCTGATTTGCCTACAAGTACCACCAGAGGAAGCTTGTGTACCACTGGTGATACATGTACCACCGATTGAGAACCATTGGGTCCAGATTCTAGGGTATGATGGTAGATATAAAATAAGTGCTTTTATCCAAAGTCAAAACATTGTCGAGCATTGTTGCCACAGAACATTTGGCTCATTTCTGCGTGTCGGTGAAAGTGTGTCTGCTCCGAGAGTCAGCAGAGTCGCGACAGCATCTAATTATGACATGATTAGAGAATATTTAAGCAACAATAGACAACCCTCATGTGCAGGATGAAGAGGTAGACAATGGATGGATGTTTTACAGATTATACTCTTTAAAAGACAACGTGTAAGAAGGAGAGAGAGCTATAACTTGGCTGACGCCTCCTCTGAATCCTCCTCTTTTTGAGAGGGGTTGTGTGGCTTTTTTAAGGTTTGGTAACATTAAGTATTTCTGATCCATCTGTCGTTTGGTAACCTGGGTGACAATGTGCTATGAGCTGCATTATTTGGCAAAGTTGGTAGGGGGCGCATCAAGACAAAACAGGAGACTGAAATATTAGTACCTTTTTTGTTATCAGTGAAGTTATTCATGCTGGATGCTCTTTCTGATGCAACCCTCCCATTTATCCAGGCTTGGGACCGGCACTAGATGTGGCCCCCCCTGTGGCTGTGGTCAATTTAGAATGTCCAATTAACAATGAGCAATGGGGATTGGGTACCTTGCTCAGGGGTAACGCAGCCCTTGACCTGGCGGTGACTCGAACAGGCAACCCTTTTGTCACAAGCCCAAGTTCCCTTTCCACTTGGCTATGGGCCGCCCCCTCCATCAGTGAAGATATTCTAAATGAACATGTTTCCTCGGTCTGTGGTGCTCACATTTTATAGCTTAATACAATAAATACCTGAGACAACGTGCCTTTAAGTCATGAGTCAGCAACGTAAGGAAGGAGCATATCCGTTCAGTCAGGGAGAGAATACGTCGCTGATGTGATTTTGTGCTTGAACTTGATTTTCTTATAAAATATTTCACTTCCTACTGCCATATTTTAAACTGTCTTACAGTGATAGTACCACTGGACAGTGGACACACTGTATGTTATGGCTTTTTTTTCTCCTCCCGAGCATGACCACCAATCACAAACGGGCACAACCAGTCTGCGTGTTGATGTCCTCACTCAGCCACCAGGTCTACATCACTCCCCCATCACCTCATTCTGTCCACATTCATCCTGTCCCCGCCCGTCGGTCAGACAGACGGACAGTGGGCAGCTTGTTGACTGTTGCATGACTTCTTTAAAGTGTCACATTGTCTCAGACGGTGGAGGGAGATTTACAGTCTACTGCCTGTCTAGTTTGTGGTTTTTGCCCCTCACGCCACACAGTGTTCTCGGGTTCTCAACCATCAGAAGTTGAAAAGGAAGAGCTGCTCCTGCCTGGCGGGTGACAGAGTTAATAAGGAGGATGATGATGATGTCACGACTGGTGACATCATCACACGGTGCCAGCCAACAGAACAAAAGAGGGCTCTACAGCCGTTCCTCTTTGCTGTCTTGGCAGCAGAGAGACACAGACAGAGAGGCTAAGGATTGATGCATCTATTCAGCTTTCAGTTTAATTCTGCCTCTGGATTCCACATATTCAAATTTCCCTGTGTGAGCTTTAGTGAGGTGAAAAAAACATTTTTTTGATTTGTTCTGCTGACTTTATATCTCTTTATATTACTGCCTGGAATAAAAGCACTCCGTCAGTTCACGCAGGATATCCGGTGATTTGGCTTCCCACTTCAAATCTTTGACGCTATTTAAAATGTATTGTTTTTCCCAAAGACGCCTTTGTCGAGACTCGTCTTTCTTCTGCATCCCTCTTCCTCCCTTTTCTTCTCTTCCCTTCCCACCCCCCCTTTTGCTTTTGGTGTCCCTCGCTTACACCTCTATCTGTCCTCTCGCAGGACTCGGAGAGAAAGGGCTTCATGAACAAGCTTTACGCCATTCAGGACGTGTGCATCAGCGTGCAGAATGCACTGGATGAAGTGGCCTCCTATGGCGAGAGGATAAAGAAGTGAGTCGTAAGCTTGCTCCTCGGCACCGGGCCCGCACCGCTCCGCTTTGCTCCGCACATCCCAGTGTTTTCCCCTCACAATGCCAGGTTGCCCCACTTCCCCTTTGCCATCTTAAGTGAGAATAAGTCAGCGCTAGCTGTCAGGGAAACTCTGCCAGTGTGACACCCCAACCCGGAGACACTAACACAAACAAATCATCACATTATCCAAGGGTTCTTTACAGAGTGAGGCAGAGACCTCACAGTATTATAGAAGAGAGACCCAACACCCGGTCGAGATGAAAAACACAACCTTTAAACAGGAAGAAATCTCTGGCAGAACAAGGTTAATAAATGTGCCTGGGCCGGTTGTGGTGAATGACCTGTTGTGGGGGACAGAGGGGAAGAAGGGGGAGCTGAAAAAAGGACAAGGGGCCAGAGACGGAAGAGAGAGACTTGGAGCAGATGTATACCAGTTGTATGAAATATTGTAAAGACAATAAGTCGTAATATTCTTACAATATAATAGTGTTGTTCATACCAGCAGTAGCATGAATTGTATGAAATGTCATACTGATGTCAGGACGTTGTTTAAGAACAAACATTTTTCCAACCACTATCTACTTCATCTGTATGTCACTGAGTTATATTGTGACGTTTATTTTTATCAGACCAAGGATTTCTTTTTTAAAGGTTCACATCTAACCATTTAGTATGTGACATTTAAATAAGCAAATGTGCACAGCTGGGACTTTGTTACAAACTAACAGATAACCTTACATGTGTCCTAAAGCTTCTTGAGCTTTGGCTGCATCCATGTGTTTCTTCTTCTTCTTCTTCTTCTTCTTCTTAATGAAAATATCTAAGCACCAGCTAATCATCACTAGATGCTGACGTCAACTGTTTCTTACCGTGATGTCATTTTGTCTGGTCTGGTGAATAGAAAGGCTGCATTGAAATGAATCTCACAATTATTCCCACTTTTGAGCCATTTATGGCGTCACTGTTAATGTGCAAAGCACTAAAGTCACAAAGTTGCCCCCAGAGGCTAATTTGTCAGCAGCCATCAGAGCCAATGAGTTCCAAGGTTGCATCTCACATAACACCACATGATCTATCACCTAAATCATGTGCATCCTTGATTAAAGACACATTGCTACTGCAGTACATCTGAAGCTAATGAAAAACAGGGGACTGGGTTTTGATTAAAGGCCGTCCTAAGTCCACGGATTCTTTTGTTTTTTTTTAATTTTCTATTGTAAAACAAAACTAAAATAGCTGTGACCTGTGCTTTCTGTAAAGCTGGAGCGCATTTCCCCTCTGAGTCATTGCCCATTTCCACCCAACAATGCTGACCTGTAAAACTTTGAGTAAACTTATTTGCTTCTGTGCATTTCTGGGAGGTGTGAGGAGTTTGTGTTGCAGCTTGTTACTGATGAAAAATGCACTCATTGTTATCGCCTAACTTAAACAGGCCCACTCTCACGTCTCTCTTCACAGCACATTTAACTGGACTGTGCCTTTCTTAAGTTGGCTGGCCATCGTGGCTCTCGGAGTGGCCACCATCGCCATCTACTTCATCCCGCTGCGATACATTGTGTTGGCCTGGGGTGAGCTGATGTCAAATAATGTTAATTCATGAGAATACATTTCTGTGTTCCATGTTGCTCTTTTGGATCTAAGATACATCCAAGCTATTACATTACATTACATAACATACTTTGGTTTAAAATGGCATTTTCTGAATATACGGAAGAAGATTAGAGCCACACATGAACATTTCTTTGGAGACAAAGTTTCAAGACTTGTCAGACTTGAAAATGAAAGATGTTTTATGTTCACAACTGTTTGAATTGTGGCCAATAAGAAGGTGGGTAATTGTTTTTAAAGGTCGCCGTCATAGCAGAATTCATGCTCCTTCCTTTTATTTCAACAGAAAAGAGTAGCGTGGATGTAGGGCAAATGTTTCTTTACAATACGTTTTTTTGCATCTGAGATCTGCCACATAGGTATTTGTGTGTTCCATGTTTTCTTTTGTGTATCTAGGCTACGTTCAAACTGCTAAATTTTATTAGACACTACGTTAAACATGTACTATATAAATGTTTAAATGCCCTCGCTGGTCAGACTCTTTGTAAACACATCCAGAGACGACAATTTTTAAGAGAGCTTCCAAATCCTGGTTGAATCGGCAACAAGTCTCTAGTCCTTGGATGTAGTGCCAAATGTAAAGATTATTATTAGTGCTATTTCATTAGTTTACTTGTATATATTCACAATCTTATTATGTAATGGCTGTTTTGGCTCAACCCTGACAAAGTATTTCAAATTCATTAAAGCTTGGGTAGGATGGTGGCAGGTGCATGTGGAGCCAAATGTTTTTTAAACAAAAACAGAGTAGAGTGGAAATGTGTATATTTTTGTCTGACATACAATCTGTGCTAATGTCCACCTGTCTTTGCCTGTAACTCTTTTCCATCTGCACCCACTGTTTTCTCTCTCTCTGTGTCTGTCTGTCTCTCTGTCTGTCTCTCTCTCTCTGCAGGCGTGAATAAATTCACCAAGAAGCTGCGAGACCCTTACACCATAGACAACAACGAGCTGCTAGACTTTCTGTCCAGAGTCCCGTCAGATGTACAAGTGGTGGGTGAACTTTCCACCTTATCTTCGCCCTGTTTTTCATTGTTGACGACACATCAGTCGGATCCAGATGGGGTCAAGGGTCAGGGCTCCTTTTTGTTTCACCGCTATCTTTTTCTCTTTCCTCCTCAAACGCTGGCTCTTCACGCTTGTATTTTATCAGGGTTTATTCATGTTGATCCAAAGTTTTATCCACATAGAATAGTAGTTTTAAAGTCTTTTTTTTTGCTCTTAAAAGCTGCGACATCCACTTCAGTTTTCAGGCTGAAACGTTTAGTCGATTATTCATCGATTATGTAATTAATCGTGAATGTTTTCTGGAATCATTTTGGTTTGGACCAAACAAAACATCATCATTTCCACATTTTCAGCTTTTTACGGAGCAAAATGATCGTTCGTTGCAGCTCTAGTGTCCAAATACATGGCTACAGCTTTGTCGTATAACAAGGTCAAGCGAGTTAAATGCACAGTGAGTAGGCTGATTGACTCCAAACACTCACACACACTTGCTGTTTTCCAGCTTTGCTAGTAATTTGAACAGAGTGTAAACCAACAGTTAGTCAGCCCCATGCGGTTTCTGCGTCCACACTAACTGTGGAATCGGATGAACTCAGAGTGGCTGACTCTGATTACAGATGCTTAGTTTGGGTGAAATATCACCGCGTAGGTGCATGTGTGTAGCATGCTGTGCTGCTCGGGACAAAGTGCAGTTTAAACTGCAATTAAGCAGCAGCTTGTGAAAGTCGTGGGGTTATCCAGGCCCGATGGTGTCCGCTGTGGCCGCTAAGCCCCGCTGAGCCGAGTTCAATTCACACGTACACGAGTGCACAAGCACACATGCGGGCTGAGGCCGAACGACCCGAGGCCACGCCGGTCCAGTCCCCCCTGCCACATCAGGGCTAACACACTTCCTCTTTGATCGCTTGTTGCCTGCAACTTCTTTCATCTTTACAGGGTCATAATCCTTGCTCCTCTACACACCACTGCCAGCCCCTCGTGTTCTGCCCCCACCCCCCACCCCACCCCTTCCAGTTTTCTACCCCATACCGTTTTACAGTTTCTGGGGCCTGCTCAAGCAGTCGGCACAAGGCAGGTAGCCACTGGCTTAAATGAGCCCAAGCTGTCCCCTCTGGTAAAGTGCAGCCACCTTACACACCTGGAGCCTGGAGGAGCTGAGTGGTGTTGAGGCCCAGACCCGGCAGGTACGAGGTCTTTACAAGGCCCCTAATGAGGGCCTGCTGGCGAGGGAAGGTGGGGGCAGACATGCTGCTCTGGTCTGGTGCCCGTGCTGCTGGAGTTGTGCCTACTGTATAAGTAAGACTTTAAGTGCTACTGTAACGGTTATTGCTGCAGCTGGTGGAATGGTAATTGTTGCCAGGTTTTACTGACAGTTTGGAGGCTCAGTGCAGAGTGTGGGTGACAAGACCCGGGGAGAAGGGTAAGAATAGACATTTGTGAGGGTGGAAATGGAGAATGGAGTAAAAACGAAGGGACATATATCGCAGGTGGAGTTGACTGATTGCCAGAGATAACTAGTTTTAATTATGTAGTCTAATTTATATTAATAAAATACTGTAGGTAACGCTTCGATTCACTTGTTCGCTGCCTGATAAAGAACTGAAACTTTGCTAATCACTGCCCGATTTGACTCCAATGGTTAGTTTTCTGCTCTGCTGTCATTTGCTAAAAACAGACCGGAACGTTCTGATCTACACGGCGACCCGCCGCTGCCTCCGGTGGTGGCTTCACCTCATTGCCTGCCCCTGCCTTGCTGGGTCAAAGCTGTCCGTGGGGATTGAGCCCTTGAGGCTCTATGGAGGGGGTGTCAGGGTCCAAATGGAGCAACCCCTGAGGGGCAGGTGCCCATGGCACCCACTGGCAGTGGTGCAGAGGGGCCTACTAGGTCTGACACCCTGGATAATTAATGAAGTGCTATTTTAGGGCCCCGGTGTGACCTGACACACACACACACACACACACACACACACACACAGCTTTAAGGTGGGTTGGAGGTGTGTCAGGCTACTGTTCCGCATCATTTGCAGGTGCTTCAGTGCAGCCAGGACTGATGAGGTTCTAATGACTTTATATACAAAGGGCAACCGTGCTGGTCCACGGTCCATCATCACGCGTGAACCTGTGCAGCAACAGCTTTCAGACGCAGCTTCTCATCACTCACGTCATCACTCTGCTGTTTATAGAATCCAGATTACATAAAAGAAACTTTGTGTTTAGCAAAGTCGCGTCTCATAAATCACACGGGAAGAGGAATGTACATTGTTTTAGATCAAGTGCATAACTTTGAGTTCAGATAATGTGGATTAAGGCTATCGGCTCTATATGACTCAGTTTCTCAGTACAGGGGGATTTTAATCCCATGACAACCTGGTGATATTTCTGCTCCAGCACACAGGAAGTTATCCTGTGTGCTGTGTTCATACATCTGCCTCCCTCATGTTGTGCTGCTATAAATGAATTAAAGACTCCCTTGGTCAGGTCTGATAGTATTGCATGACAGCGTCTGTTTTCAGAAAGTAATGTTCCACTGTTTCTGTTCATGCAGACCAGAGGCAGAATTGAGTATCACCACGTGTTACGTAATGCAGCTTTAAACCCAGCTCTTTAAAAACACTGCCCGTAACAGTTCTGTCAGACACACTTTAAAACTAAATCCCCCACTGGTTCATACAAGCTGCAACAATGTGAACCGTTTACTTAAATCATTACGTCCCTGTGTGAGCAGCAGTGTCAAGGGCAGGGTGTGAAGTGCATGTGTGAGCGAAGGAGTCACCGCGTCTCTCGTCTGGGAAACAGTTTCCAGTGTCTGGTTTGGATGTTTGACCAGTGTAAGCTATCTTTATCGTTATTATCAAGGAATCCTTCATGTCCTCTAAAACGAGGCCAAGCTGAGCACCTTTATAGTGCTAAGTGTTCCCTACTTGGCGTTTGGGAGGTGTCAGCGCAATAGTATGTTTTACGACACCATTAGCCGTGTGAGCTACGGAGTGCATAAATAGGGCCAAGGCAATTAGCATGCCAAGTGGCCCTTTATGATTGGTGTAAAGGAGCTGGATCAAGCCCCCAGTACAAAAATAAGCATGAATTCCAATTTAGCGTCTAATGAACGGCGGGGAGTTGGGTTAATATTTTTAGACAACATTTATGTTGGGGATGAAACCTCACCGGGCACTCAAAGGTCAAAGGCAGGGTAGTTAAAGGTTGAAACACTGCCAGACGCCATTACTCACATCTACCAGAGGTGTCTCTCTCCTTTACTCTGTCCTTCCCCCGACTTTGGCAACAAATTTAAACATTTTACTGAAACTGGCCAATTAGTCACTATTCAGAGTGTCGTGCCACAGCAGCTAACAGACAGAAACTTTCCTTACCTTCTAATTTTTTCCCCTCCTTTTTTTTTTTTTTTGTCACCTTGACATGCCTTTTCTTCCCCAACAATAGACATTAGTGCTGAATCCTCCGATCGGCACCGTCTGAACTGTACACAGTAGTGTTTCCCTGGAAACATTTAATCACCCTTATGCTCCGTTAGGCGTCACACGAGATGAAACCTGCTGAGTTTCTGCGCTCGGGATAACAAAGTATCATTACTTGCCTTTCCTTTTTTCTCCACTTCATTTATTTACTCGTCTGTTTGTCTTCTTTGCTCACTGTCACCCACCCTGGTTTCACTCTGTGTGTCTGCCCACACCTGCATCATCAAAACACTGTCAAAGGTTCATTGTGAGGGAGCGAGCGAGGGAGGAGGAGGAGGAGGAGGAGGAGGTGGTCCCGGGATGCTGTGTGTGGATAACGCCGTTAAACGAAGCGCGGTGCATGATACATGGCGCCCCTTCAGCAGAGAACACTTCAAAGCCTGTTTTGCACTTGTACTGTCAACATTTGGGAGAGGAGAGGAGAGGAGCGAGGGTGGAGCAGCCTTTGAGCAGCGCTGGGTCTTTACCCACTGCCTTTTTCCTGCTGATGTTCCCTTTCAGCTCGCAGCTCGTGTACCAAATTGCTTATATGCTCGCCGCATTACCTCACTTTCTTACTTCCACCCAATTCCACTTTCTTTTATTTTGCCAACGTCTCACTTTCTCCCCTACTTTTGACTCTAACTAGCTCTTGTTGTCTACACTGTGTGTGTGTGTGTGTGTGTAGGTGAGGTTAGGAGGGAGCCAAGGGTATAGCATCAGGCAGGCCTGTCACCTATAAGGTGGAAATAAACTTGTGAGGCATAAGCCCCATTTCTCCTGGCTGGCAGCTCTTCACAGAGAAACTCCTGTTTGATTGAGATATTGTATTTTTTCTCCCCCCTCCCTCCCCCCGCACCCTTTTCTTTTTGTCAATCCCCTTCGCTCTTCTTCATGAGAAACAAAAAGCCACTGACATGCAAACTTTTCTTTGTGTGTCTGCACAAACAAAGAGTTTTGTTTTGGACAGGAATGTCATAGCACTGAATTGAATTGCCGATTTATATTTGATTTTTTTTTTCTCTTTTCGCTTGCATGCTGTAGGCGTTTGGCCGTATAATGGGACCACAAACAGCCCCTGCGATCGCGCACAAATCCCGTCCTACTTTTGGATCCGCGGGAGCTTGAAGCAAAACACTGATTGAGGATGACGTTTTATTATGTCCGTGTTCCTGCGCGACACGTTCAGATGTGCTGTTTGCTACTTTGCTCACGAGTGAATTAAATCATTCAGCCGTTCGCTCGCATATTCCTTTCATGAGTGCACCACTGTCATTGATTGCAGCCGATGTGGGCGCTCTGCCAGGACTGTCATGGCCCCTGGACGAAACTACCACAGCGTGCACACACGTACGCACATTCCCACACACAGATGGGGTCATATAAACCCGTCTCCGTCCCCTGGGTTTTTGTTCTGTTGTCTGCTTTAGTTGGCAGGTCTATAAAAGGATCCACACCCACATGAGAAAAGTATCTGTCATCGCCCGAGTGTCCACAGTCTCACCCAGTCTCCTCCTCACTCTCCATGTTTTCACTCCTGTTTCTTTTGTTAGTCCGTCCCGCTCTCTGCCCTTCCGCCCTTCATCATCCTCGATTTGTATCTTGTTCCGCTCGCCCTCCCATCACTTCTCCCCTCCCGTGTTTTCTTCACCTGGACTGCCTCCGTCTTTGTCACCTCTCAGAACCGTCCCCCGCTCCCCTCATGTCACTGTATCCAACAAACCGGTTGTATTTGTACAGCTGTTTGGTAGGATGTTAGTTTGCCTTGTGGACAGTGAGGGATCAGATCAGTCTGGCTGCCTAGTGAGGCGTAGAGAGCAGCACATGTCGGCCAAACCACCATGTAAACGCCTTAACAGGACACTGGTGACCACTGCTGTGAGTCAGAGCAGCAGAGGCAAAAATTTTTTGTCATCCGAAATTTCGACATCCATTTGAGTTTGGGGGTAAAGTTCAAATTCAAGCCTTAAAAAATCCATTCAAGTTAAAACTATACAGCCTACAAGCGCATCAAGCGCCACTTGGTCCAGCAGAGGGCACTCTAAGTGCAGCTTGGCTTTGGATCCTCTTAGAGTCAATGAAAATGGAGGACACAGGCAAATCCTCTGAAAGCTAAATATCAGAAAAGCAAGCTGTTACTTTTTAAACCTTTTAAAAAACCTGTTGAAGTTCAAAATAAACAGTGTAGACGCACATCAGACTGTTTGAAGTCATTACTGCATGGTCCAGCAGAGGGTGCTGTGAGTGCTGCTTGGCCTTGGATCCACTTTGAATCCATCGGGAAAAATAAGACAGTGATGTTTTTATGTTGTTTTGCTGTGGAGGACGGAGGATACGAGCAAGTAAAACCGTCTTCCTGAGCATCTGAAATGCAGCATGTGGAAGTATTTCAGGCTTCGCACCATAGACAGCAAAGACCTGACTAAATCTGCTGACTCATCTGTTAGCTTAGCTGCTAGCGCCACTTGATCGAGGCGACGGAGGGGAAGGCATCTTACGCTGATCGACCAGATGTGGCTAATAGTAAGAGTAACTATAAAAGTTGCATCATCATGTTAGCTGTATCCTGCTAACATGATTTTTGGAAAAAGTGACCTATTCTACATCGTAGCGAACCAAAAGAACGTTGAAAGCACAGAGACACGGGTCTTCTGATTGCTTTAGGTAAGTGCTTATGTAAGCACCTCGTCATGTTGGAAGACGAGGCTATGTGGCTAATAAGATGCTAATAAAGTCAACCAGTAGGCTAATCCCTGGTGCAGTTTTGTGAAGCAACGTCATAACACACGACGACAGGAGATGGCAGCGGTGTGTGAATCGATTGTAAATCCTGTTCAAATAGTGCTTTAGCTGTTAGCTCCACCCAAGTGAGTCGTTGGCATTTTTTTTTTTTGGCAAAAGTGACAGCCTCAGTGGATTGGTATAGTGTGGTGTTTGTGTGTGTGTGTGTGTACACACCGATTTTGCTGGGACTCGTATGTAAAGTATATGCACCTCACTTTTGTACAGTGCAGGCAGATAACACTGGAAGGCGACGCTGAAGCGACAGCGCGAAACTGCCGGAAGATGGATGATGAAGGCTCGTTCCCAGCCAGCGCTGAGACACGCTGCCGTTCTCAGTCCACGGCAGACAGAGACCCACCATGAGGCAGAACAGAGGAACCATATTGACGTCAGTTTGTTGTCTGCCTGGAGAATCAGAGAGGATGTCACTCAGTCAGGCAGACAGAGTAGCCTACAGTACACAAGCCTTGGAGGGATCCCACAGACAATACTGGCTCTTTGGTGCTGTGACTGTTTTTTCGTCTTCCTCTATTAGTATTCTGATTCAGTGGCTAGTGCTTGTCAGTGTCTTGAATCTGTCTCGGCTAGCGAGTGTTTTTGTGCGTGCGTACACACGCGTGTGTGTACATCTGAAAGGGAGAGACTGCAGAATGACAGTTCCTGGTTGTTGACGCTCAGCCACTGTGATGCCGTTGCATCCGAGTGTCCCTCACTTGAAGAGCTGTTTCTTTCTCGACTCCACTCACCAATCAATCATGTCGAGTCAGAATCAGTTCCCCCTTAAGGATAAATAACACAATAATCTGCAGGCAAATGACTGCAGCATGTTTGGGTTCAGGTTTATTTTTTTGACATTTTTTCCCTAATTTGCGAAAAACTTTGTTTTAATGCAATTGAATGGAACATTTTGATTTATGAAATTTGATGTTTTCCCTGACAGAACATAATGTCCATTTTGACTAAAGCAGTGGACACCAGTGTGATTGACAGCTGGTGTCGTCCCACAGGTGCCTGGTTGCAAGTGTCAAGTGTGAACTTCCGTCTTGAACCTCATATTGGTATTTTTATTGTTTTATAAGCGTGAGACGGCGTCCATTTATTTAAAGGTACAGTCTATGAGCCGAGCACAGACTTTGGTTTTCAAAGGGTTACAGTAATGTTTTTCCCCTCCTTCTCATTTCTTTGCCCTTTCTCTCCTCACCATCTTGCCATGCTGAGATGACTCTGTTGTCTCTCCAAGCTTTCCCATGAGCCCTTGCCCTGTTCTCTGTTTGTTTGTGAGATCCCTTCCCGTAGGCCACGGTTCCACATCTGTGGAAGTGTGTGTGTGTGTGTGTGTGTGTGTGTGTGTGCACAAGTGTATTCCATGCTTTGAACAGTGTGTATGGATTGTCTGTGTGTGTGTGTGTGTGTGTGTGTGTGTTGTAATCAGTGTGTAATCCCTTCCCTTAGGCCACTGTTCCACACAGCTGGACTCAGAGAGCCTCTGGAGGGTTCCTGTGCTATTCAAGCATCCTTTGCTCTTTCCACCTGACTGGGTGGTGTGTGTGTGTGTGTGTGTGTGTGTGTGCGCGTGCGCTTGTAATGCGACGTGCGTGCTTCTGTGTGTATTTCTGTGTGTTTTAACAGGTGCAGTACCAAGAGCTGAAACTGGATCCCAGTCCCAGTCCAAATAAAAGGAAGAAAAACAACCCCGGGTAGATGACTTTGTCCGCCCACCGACTCCTCTCTTCTCCACTTTTCTTCTCTCCGTCTATTACTGGACAACCGAGGAGCAGAGGAAGGCGGCGGCTCTGGACCAGCTCCACGCAACTGTCCTTCCTTTTGTTATTTCCTGTTTTCCTCCACTTCACCCTGTCTGTAATAACTCCCGGTGTACAGTCGAGTTTCCTGCTGTGTAACTTTTGTACAAGAACGCGGCGGCGCAGTCGCCTGAGTTACGATCGCCCGCGATGCTTTTGATTGATTTTTAAAGGCGAGCGGGAGCGATGGCCGTAGTGACCTTTTTATCCCCTCGTTTCCTCTCTCCATCACTCTGACAGCTCGGTGAACTCTTTGTCTGTTCAAGTGTCACACGATGAGTTTGAACATGTGTACTCGCCGTGCCCAAAGACACGTCCATGTCCATCCAAGTACAAGCCTTATTACTAGTATGTCACATGATTACCCCACAAACAACCTCCTCAGACTGAAGTTATCAAATGATTTTGGTACCGTGTTTATATTTTGTAATTGTTTTTTGTATTGAAGTATCGTTTGTTTTCCCCCCCTCTTGGATGTAGTAATGATGTTATGTTCACTGGCAGTAATTTGGATGGCCCACACTTAACTCAGCCTGCCAAGTTGATTAGCAATTATGGTGGTAGCCTCCAGATACGTCCTTTTAATCAAACAAACAAACAAACAAACACTGGACCGACAAGCTGACGACTCGTGCTGGTATCTCACTGCGTTTAAACAATAGCCAGATTATCTTTTGGTTTGTTTTTTTAAATAAATGGGCAATCTGTGATTTTTTTTTTTTTTTAATGACATCTGTGCATTGTGTTGCCGAGATCCAAATGTACAGAAGTAAGCATTTAAGCAGCCAAACCTGACTGTTAGAGAGTCACTGTATCTCCCTGTTTGCCTTTAGTCCAGCAGGAGAGGATGAAGAAGTAGCTCCTGTGAGTCTGTTGGGTCTGCGACAGTCTTCCATTTTATTGAAGCTGCTGCTGCTGCTGCTGCTGCAGCTGCTCGGTTTCCTCGCTGCCTCCCGGTCCTCGACCTCCTGCACCGGCACATGCTCTCGTCTCATTGACTGCACATGCAAACAACCTTGCAATGTGAACCTGCGTGGAGTGAACTCAAGTTAAGTTAGTTTAGGAAAACAGAAGTGCGTAACTTTTGAATACAATTGTCTGTTATAGTCACACATTCATTCGTCTCTGTCAGCTCCACGCGATTCTCTGTGTTTGTTTGTTTTTGGCTAGTTTTGATGACGTAAATGTGTCCCCGCCCGCCCCTGCACTGCTGGTGTACACACACAAACGCTCCCTCAGTCAGGTTTGACTGTGATGTTTGACGGCCTCTTCTCAGATGAAACAAATGTTTCATTGTTTCTGTATAGAGGCAGGATCATAATCGCCAGAAGTTACGCACTGTAGCTTTAAAGTGAAAAACAAAAAAACCAAAGCACACCAACCACTTAGAAGGTATTTCTTAGAATAGATGAATTACTGAATCCTTAAATGGTTCTCAAAGGAAAACAGACACTCGGCGCTGGACCCTAAACACCACAGTTGTCCTATGAGTCGTCCTCTGTACCTAATAAAGTGGCCGGTGAGCGTAGCGTATCGCTCGTGAATTCGCCAATAACTTAACTGCTTAATAACACGTCAGAACCAGAGTTCCATGTTCTCAGTCTGTCAGGAGGCTGTTGCTCAGATAATATAGACGTCACCCGGTCTATGCAGAGTGTCGGCAGGCAGACAGGCCTTTAGGCAGCCGCAGCCCCTAATCTGGTTTGAAAGGCTGGTCTACCTCCCTCTCAAGTCCCCGTGTGTGTGTGTGTGTGTGTGTGTGTGTCTGGGCAGCCACACACACACACACACCCAGAAGCATGAACACACGCAGATACAGCACACACTAACATGCTGTGTGTGATGCTCTGTGTGTGATGCTGTGCCCCAGGCTGGCTGCCCTCTCCATCTGCCCCACCTCCTGTGCCCACAGCTCAACTTTGATCTGCCGCTACACACGCACACACACACACACACACACACACAGGCTCGTACTGTAACGTGTGAACTGTGCATAAGCGTTTGCGTGTACATGTTTATGCCATCAAAGACGTGTTGCTTTTCTCAGTGTCGGTGTGTGTTGCAGTAGTTTGTCCCCTCCAGCTGTAGATTGATGTGTAGATTCAGTCGTGTGTTTGTGTGTGTGTGTGTGTGTGTGTGTGTGGCAGAAGTGCCAGCTGTTAGTCAGTGTGCTGGTGGAAAGTGCCGTCAGCGAGATGAGCAGCAAGTCGTTGTGTGACAAGATGAGGCTCTGAGGGGACTTAGGCCTGAGATGTCAGGGATGAGGGTGTCTGTGTGTGTGTGTGTGTGCTATTTCAGATCCTTCTTCCCATCATGCATCTCTGCGTTTGCTCTCACCGCGGTCCCCTCGTTCGTCAGTGAGCGAGGTTGCGACCCTGTCTGAAGGGAACGGTCTCCTGGGCTTCTCGTTGAGCATCTGTTGAAAGATCACAGCTCATGCTACATTTGAGGAGGTCTCCTCTCATCCCACTGATCCCTCCACCCTTTTCATCTTCTCCTTCCCTTTTACCCCCCATTTTTTTCTTCTTTTTTTTGTGTCCGTCCTCCCGTTTTGTCTCCCTGTCTGTCTTTATCACTCTGAAACCCCCTTAGCAGCGACTCCGGCTCTCTCTCTCTGCCATTTTGTCATCCTCGTGCCCCGGCCTGTCTGCTCGCCGTCACCTCTCCCGCTCGCTGGCTCCCTCCTCACCCATCCATCTCCATGCTTAAATATCAACAGGCTTGGATCTGTCACTCCAGAGGGCCATTGATTTTGCTTTGTTGTGTTGAGGAATCCACTTGAAAGACAATAACAGACTGTCCCCCCCCCCAGAGCGGCGTCGCAGACTGATTATAGCTTCCTCAACAAACACACGCGGTGGTTCTTGAAGGATGTCTTTTTATAATGCCTGAAGGGACCGTGTGAATACGTGATATGTATGCGTCTCCTACTGTATGTAGTTATTTTACAGCAAATTGTTGTGACTATTGTGTGGTACTGCATCCAAATGCTGTTTATTTTTGGGTCATTTATTATTTGGTTTGCAACTAAAACCAAAGTGTTTTTTCTTCTTGTTTTATTTGTTTGTTGAGTAAAAATAACACAAAGAATGTAAGAGATTGACAGCTGCAAAGGGTTAAAAAAAAAAAACAACAACAACAACAAAAAAAACAGCACTTTTATTTGCACCACATTGAAATGAGACTATTTTTTAAATGATAACTGTACATAGCTAATGACTATAATAATTTATGGTTGTGTTTTATACTGTATGCCTGTTGATGGTCTGGTGATAATGTTGTAAAGTAGGTGTATGCCTGCCTCATTTTCTAAAAATCTGTCTCAAATCGTTTTGTTTTCTTCTTCTGCCTGCAAATGTTGCCTGCCTGTGACATATTTTTTATGTATGTGACCAATGACATTTCAGGAGAGGAAACACTGTAGGAGGTGAGACGTGTATAGGTCAGAGAAAGAGAGGTGAAATGTATATTTCTAATTTGACAGATGAAATGCGTCTGATGTATGTTGCTTATTTTGAAATGAAAAAGAGAAAAAAAATCAAACCAAAACAAGATTAAATATTTTTTATCATCTTCAGTGTGTGGATTCAATTCAAGTGTTTCTTTCTTTTTTAAAGCAAACACTGGTTAAAATAGGAGACTTATGTACAACATTAAAGGGCAACTAGACACACAATTCAGGTTCAGATCTTTAGACCACCCCACACTAGAGGAGTGGCCAGATTTCCAGTGGGGGCCTTCTGATTTGAGCAGATAATCTCGCCAAATGATCCGATGAGGATGAATGTGAAGCTTGTTGTTTATTGTTTCCTGCAAGACGTATCGCAACCAAACGGAGAGCTAACCCGGCGCTGCCGACATTTCTGTTTCTATGTTTCTGTGAGATCCCAAATCCCTGGAATCTCCTCCCAAAAATCAGTGAAAGTACGTGGTTCTGCGTCTGGACTGGATCGCGTCGTCTGTGCTTTCTCGGGATTAAAACGTTGAAAGTCTGTGACAGTTTGTTGCGTCTGTGGTGAGATTTGAAAATCCTCTAATATGAGGCAGGATTTAACTCCACTTACCCTAACACACAGGTCTCATTGCTTCACTTCACCTGTGGTCAGCTTCAGGAAGTGGCTCAGTATCTGAATCCAGGATAACGTTTATTTTTAAAGTCCCTCCACTTCAACAACTCTCTGCCCAAATTTGCAGCGGCCATTTTCCTCTAAATTACTGAAAATAAATCAAACTGCTAAAGTGTGAACAAACATATTTATTTACTATAAATAACACCTAGCAACATGTGGAAAAATAATTTAATCTTGAAACGTTGAAACAAAACGTGAACAAATGTACAGAAGAGTTTAAACAAACTAAAGAAATGAACGATCATGACTTCTATTAGTGCGGTACAAATGTGACGAGGGACATCTCACATGATGTTAGCGTACTGTGTGTGTTTGGAATCAGAAACCATCAACTAGCGTCTGCGCCCGACACTTCAGATGCTCCAGAATCTCCATGAGGAACTGTGAGTTCTGTCCTGTGCACTCTCTCACAGCCTGGGACACCTGACCCAGGTACATCCCTCTGCTGAGCTCCAACAGAGTCTCTACGTCCTCCGTCAGCCTCACTGCCCGCTGGTCCGTCCAGCCCGACGTCACGGTTTGGTAGGAGTGGGTCTCCAGGGCTTTGACCAGCCTGTGGCCCAGACTGCGGGCCCCGTCGCAGGGCTTGTGCGTGCGGCCCGGGAGGCCCCTCTCCTGCTGGTAGGAGAAAATCAAGTGGGCCAGCAGAGTGGATCCGGCCTCCAGGAGCGGGAGGTTCCAGACCTCGGCGGCCGTGTCGCCGACCTGTGCGCAGTGAAGAAGCTCCTCCCTCTGACTTGGCGAGGAGACCAGATCCAGCGCGGTGTGTCCGTCTCCGTCGGTCTGCTGGAGGAGAGATGAGCCTGGAGGAGCAGAGGGTCACAGGGATCAGATAATATGACCTTTAACTCTCTGTGATGACAGAAAAAGCCAGTTTTGAAGAAACAAGTTTTCTAATTTGTCAGATTTCTTAATGTGCATAGGTTTCTGGTTCCTTTGTTCCATGTAACACAGAAAATCATGAAAACTGAATCTCTTTTTGGTTTGAGGAACGCTGATCTGCTTTTTCTGGACCAAACGATTCCTCGATGAATCGAGAAAACAACCGACAGATTTGTGGATCATGAAAATAATCCTAGCTGCAGCCCTAGCAGTATCTACTGAAACTTAGAAATAGAGATGGGACAATAATCATGATTAAGAGCTCTAACAATGAGTCGATGAAGGTGAATAAGAGGCTTTAAAATGCTGTCTATTCAGTCCTAGTGATTTATTTCAAAGTGCCACAAGGGGGAACCTAAATCTTGTTCGTCGCACCATGTTGTTTTTGCTTTCTGTGACATTACAACATTTTACGACACTTTCTGGTGGCATCAGTATTGTTTCGTTGTGTCTGTATCGGTATGTTTTCAAGACCTTTTTTTTTTTACATGACACAGGAAGTACACAACTTTCAAAACAGCCAAAAGTTACACACTGTCGCTTTAAATGACCTTGGAGGTTAACGAGTCGAACGTAAACATCCTGCCGGAGCGTCGGCGATAACATCACGACACAGCTCATGTTGACATACCAGCTTAAGCTACTGTAAACTGCACTATCACTGCACGCGGCCAGAGACACAGGGACGACGCATTGGGGAGCCTCAGTGCCACTCACTGGGCTTGGAGCTGAGCATTAACGTCCGCTGACACCTTGTGTGAACTGTGTTTAGGGTGAGTGACCCTGACGGAGGCTCATCGCTATCGCCGCTGACTCACAGCAGAACATGTCAGTGACCTGAGACTGGACTGTGATCAGGGACGCAACAAATGAACTGATTTCTACTATGAAGCAGAGTAGGGGAACATATACGACTAGTAGCACCAAGAAAATTCAATAAATGAAAGGTTACTGCAGGAGGAACAAAGTGCCAGTGGAAACAACATCAGGAACTCTGAGCTGCGGACCACACCACGGAAACACAACTGGAAACCAGGGTTCCCACAACTTAGTCAATGATTTTTCAAGGACTTCCTTAAGAGTGTCCACTTTTATTCATTTCCAGACTTTGTCAGTCTTTGGAATTTTGGAGGACAGTAGGTGGCGTCATAACAAACGAGGGAAAAATTTGTTTGTAAAAATAAATATCAACTTCATTTGAACTTGAAATAAAATTCAAGCCCTTTCAAGGACCCATGTCAATTTTCAAAAACTTTCAAGGGCCTTGAAATCCTACTTTCAAGGACGGGGGGGGAACATTCGGCATTATTGGACATCAATGTGACTACATTAGTGAGTCAAACAGTCAAAGTAACAGCACTGAGTGAGAGTTATTTCAGCTAATGAATCTAAAATTATAAAACTGGACATAGAATAGACATTGGCTGCTATGATTTGTAAAGAGCAGTGTTGGCCATGGTCGATATAATCCTGAATCTGTATCTGTATCCTCGTACACACGACTTTCCAGGTCACCTTTGCCCTTTAAACTCTGCCTCACTTCACGCCGACTTTTGTTCCCCGTCCTCTTAAGAGAACTCGCCGCTATAATGGGCAACTTTTACCAACTCCTCTGTTGATTCTTCTGCTTTGTCTGCTCACAAGTGAAAAGCCATTTATTTCCCAGTGTCAGACGGGGCCGCGCGCACTTAGCCTACGCCGCGGCGGGGCCGACTTTAGCGCCGGCCCTTTGTTTGCTTTCACATCGACCCATTTCTGCGGCAAACTGCCTTTGATGGCACTTGACTGTTCAACCTCGCCGCTGCTGCTGCCGCTGCTGCCACTTGTGAGTGGGTTTATGGCTCTGTGGAGGCGCGGCGTGACACGCAAGACGGCTGAAAGGCTGCCTGACACCGCCGCTGGCAGTTGTTACCGCTTGACGGACGGTGTTTGTATACGGATGTGTGTGTTTATCTGCGACTCAAACACAAAAATGTCAAAAATGTTGTTTTAAATTTTGATTTAAAAGAAAAGGTTTGAATGTAAAGAAGAAAAAAAAAAACTGTGCCGGAAACCGATCTAAACGCCGAGGTTATGAGATCGCTCTTAGCGGGGAAGGTCGGCGCTCGTCTACCTTCCCGTGCTTGAAGCCTGAGTGGCAAAAAACTCAATCTGCATAAATTGTGGCGTTAATCTACATAAACTTTTACATAAGCGGCAACATTTCACATGCGAGGGTCAGGTGTTGAGGGGGCAGCAGTCAAGGACGTAAGAGCATCGGATTTTTATCAAAGTGGCCACAGGAGAAACGCAGAGGGGCGGGAGGCGGAGCAACATCTCCTGTGTGTGTGTGTGTGTGTGTGTGTAGATGTTCAGCGTGGGTCATAATCACCAGGTTTTTATAACAAGCTGTTCTTGCTGTTATTACTCATCTAACAACAGTGGCTGTTAGGGCAACTATTTTGATCATTGACTAACTGATTTGACGATTAAACAATTTCCTGGCTTCTAAAAATAGGGATATTTTCATCCTCACGTCATTAGAAATCATTCAAAACAAAGCCATCATCCCCAGATTTTGTGGACCAAAAAAAGTACTCGATCAATCAAGAAAATAATCCACAAATGAATTGATTATGATTTACAAAAAAAAATAAAAAATAATCCAAGCCGGCCGGCGCGTGGAAAGAACCAGGAGCATCAGACTGTGGATTCAAAAGAAACAAGGAAAAAGAAAACACACAAGACACATGAGACACTGCGTCTGCGGAGAAATTGATCCGTCTTTGTCACTTAAGATGAACATTACAAAGAAAAAAAAGACAGAATGGTTTCTATAAAGCGAGGCTGTTTGCTTCATCCCGACACACTGCTCCGTGCTTTTCCTTTGAGAGCACCAGCCTTGGACTAAGCTCTACGAGGGGCCTTTAAGCCCAAACCACCAGCTCAAGTGCTGGAGAGTGTGGAGTGTTTTTCAACCAGAGGTGGAAAAAAAAAAAAAAAAGATTTACTTCTCCCCACTCGTTGTTATTTCTTCTTTCATCAAACATTTGTATCTAGTGTAGAACGTAAAGAACAAAAAAACACAATCAAGAAAAAGGACAAAAGTTAAATACACGTAAATAAATGTGTGTATTATCTATTGTCCTCTAGGACTGAGTTTGACCCTTCACACCTGGAACTTAAACGCATCCTGGATGTGTCTCTCGTGACCGCGTGACGAAACACACACACACACGGGGTCTGGGCTGCGAGCCACGCGGCGCGATGTCGTACTGGTGCGACGACAGCGAGCTACGGCATCGAACGTGACATAACGGACAACAGTGGAGGACGTCCAGCTACGAGAATAGACGGCCGGAAAAAAACAGGAAATTCTGTCGCCCAATCAGCTCCAAGCTGTCGTGGGTGGAGCCGGTCTAGCACCATCCGAATCATACCGTACCGTTTTACTCTCAAGGGAAGGGTGCCAAAAAATGGAAGGGTAGGGGCCGGTTATTTTGGTACTGTTCCTAATAGAAAACACAAAAAAATACCGTAATGTACCAAACAGTATATTATTCTCCTCTCATGGGAAAATACATTGTTACAGCAAAGACAATTAGAGCTAATTATGGTCGTCCTACTTGTTTACGGTGATCCACTGGAGAACCTGCCCCCCTTTTTCTTTCCGTGCTCCTGTTAAAACTGGACACTAAAACACTTATTTCAGGAGCAATCTGCTCTGATGTCTTCAGTGTAACACTGAAAAAAGAGCCCCCGCAGCACGGCCCTGCACTCAGCTGACTGCATACATCCGTGTGTTTATGCTTGGCGTTTGTACATTTCATCTTATTTACATTCAAGTTTAAATATAAACAAAAGCCGATTTAAGTGCGTCAGATCTACGCGACTGTGTGTCTTCAGTTTAGAGCTTGGTGTCGCCTGGCGACGTTCCCTGTAGGCTGCACACAGGAAGTGATGGTCGGAGGCGACAGCAGCAAAACACAAAAGACGAAAAGCATCAGAACTGAACTGCACTTGTGTATTTGAGCCACTGGAGAATAACTAGAGAATAACTGACTCCGTACTTAACATCAGTGGCTACAGACGCGCACGTGGTTCAACGGCACTTATAACACAGACATCAAAAATCACACACGCCCCCAACATAAGACATGAACATAGCATCACTTGCTGTGTATAATGTAACACACACACATACACCACACACTGTTATGAGACCAGAGGCTTGGGGGATGGTTTTGGTGCAGGCACGGCGACTGAAGTGAATCCAGGTACTGCCGCTGGGTGTCAGATATGCTGCAGTGGAGATAAATACAACACCTGGGGGATTACATGAGAGCACAGGGTAATTACACCACCCTTTATGTGTGTGTGTGTGTGTGCGTGTGCGTATGAATTCTGCTAAACCATCAGCTCGCACTGAGGCTACAGCAGAGAGGAGAGATTTCACATTACGAGCAAAAAGCCAGAGCCTGATGCAGCAGCCAGATGCTACACACACACACACACACACACAAACATACACATTCATATATATACATACTGAGCACAGAGCCCTTTGGCCTTTAGAGGGCAGGCGAAGACAAGAAATATAAAAGCAAGAGTGGAGGAAGGGAAAATTGGCGCAAAAAGAGGGAGGGAGGGAAGGAAAGAAAGATGCAGTGCTCCCTCCCCCTATGTCTCTCTGACTCTTTCTCTCTGGTCTGAGGGGCTGAGGCAGACAAGCTGGAAACCAAGCAGCTCCACAGCAGGGTAAACATCCTCTCTCTCTCTCTCTCTCGTTCTCTCCCTCCCTCACAGACTGAAAAAGTGAGGCAGGGTGAGTGTGTGAACTGCAGCCAGGGGCACGGCATCGCATATCCACGGGGAGATGCTCGCTAGCGACTAGAAACCACAGCAAAAAAACAACAAGTCAAGCACCAAAAGCAGCCAGCGGAGAGAGGGAGAGAGAGAGAGAGAGGGAGAGAGAGGCATCAGATGCAGGGGGGAGAGAAACACCAGCCAGACGTATATGAATATGCTAAAAAAATCTGCCTCTGCTTTAGCACCGGGGTCTGAGCCGGAACACTCTGTAGTCAGTGTGTGTAAAAAAGAAACATGGAGAGTGTGTGGCGTTACGCCCAGAATTACAGTACATCTCCCTTTGAATTCTGCCTAAATTAGACTAACGATCATCACATCGAAAGTGGAAACTGCTGTCCCCAGTCACAGGTGAGCATCATTTAAAAGGGCTGTGTCTAAGGGAGAAGGGCATGGACACCAACTGCTGCAGCTGCTACAGATGTGGACTCTCGCTTATGTAACATATGTGTATTTACACCTGTACTTTGAAGCGGTCACAGAAAGCGCATTTAAACGCCACGTGTAAACAGAGGGCACTGCAATCATGTTAGCATCAGAAAGACCTGGCGACCAAAGTGACAGCAGAGATGATGCTGTGACTGCCAGGACCAGGAGCGACTGGAGTGAATACAAATACGTGTCGGATAATCCCCAAACTGTTGAGTAGGATTTTTGCTTGAAATGCAAATGTGTCTCTAATATAGTTACTCACACTATTTGAAAGTGAAGCCAACAGAAAAAAAAAAAGAAGAGAGGAAAAATCAATACATGAACTTAAAAGAGTGTTTTACTTTTACAGACATGCATTATTCCAACAAATTACAGGTGATTATAAATCCGTTTGAACTTGATTTTTAAAGTGGAATATTGTGATGGTTAAATGTCTTGATGTGGGGAGATCTATTGTCTTTTCGTGGAAAACTAGCCTCGCAAGATCAGCGCCCGCCGGCCCCCGAAATCAGGAAGTCTCGTGAGAAACAAGAACTGCTTTAGGGCACGACACTCACCCGCCTCCGGTTATAAGATCATATTATCGTAGACGTTGATCGCGGCCGAGCTGCTGAAAAAGAAGCAGACGAAAGTCGAGGAAGAGGAAACGACTGCATGGCAAGAACTGGTAAAACAAAGACGCATGCATGCCAAACGAATTCTGACCTGGAGAAACTCTGTTCACGGTGCATTTATGCGCATTTGCACTTCCTCAATGTTTGCTATCGTTGTAAAGGAGTTTTTATGATGTCTGAACAAACGATGTCTGTTTGCCGGTGGGCGGTTCTTCGGTTCTTCCATCGGCATCAGCATGGACATGGCTCCACGGTCAATGGTCAGCGTCTGCAGTGAGTTTTAACGACGGTGAGGATAACGCGGCAGACACAAGGGGGCGCTCTGTAGAGAAAAAGGCTAAAATACGGAAAAACAAGCCCTGATGGAAACCCAATTCAATTGACGATTCAACATACGGTGTCACACAGGTATGAATGTACATAGCTGACCCATAGTGGAAACACAAGCCGGATCCTGGTTTAACATTACAAAGGTACTACTTCATGAATAGCAGCACTTTCCTGTTGATCACATGAATATGCAATCAGATTAATTCCTTAAACAAGCTGCAACAGAGTCGACCTCACCGCACCCGACTTCACCTTGAAAGCGCTTCTCTTTACATTTGACGCCGCCGCGCCTCCCGACCCGTCTTGCACTCGCAGTGAAAGGAACCAACGACGGATCCGCCGTCTCGGCGCCGCTCGTAACTCTTTGTTCTCCCGTTGCAGCGCTCATGTGAAGGTGAGCTCGAGGTGGACTTTATGGCGGGAACAATTAAGCGTTACGACACTTGACGAACGCTGCGAGGGCCGCTGCGGCTGACTTCTTGTCAATGAATAAAAATGTTTTTTTTTTTCCTTTTCCTTTTGTTTCAAATGTACTTTTTAATTCCTTCAAGAGTTGTTGAAAGTACAAGAGGCAGGAGCGCGGGGGACAGAGTACTATCATTTTGCACTTGTGGAGTGTATGATGATTTAAGTTCAGGGTTGTTGTGCAGAGACAGAGAGTGATCTTCATGGCCAACAAAACAAACTCCTCTCTGGCCTTTACCCACGCTGTTATTCCTTTTCAATCAGCACAGGAACTCATAAAAGAGATGAAGTGAACCTTGAAACGGGCTTTTGTTTGCAGATGTGTTTTCAACACTTGCAAAAATCCGCGGCTCTCAATTATCGCGTCGTCCATAGAAACAAGCGTATGACTAACTGAACCTTGTCAGTGTGAGAAATAAATAAATCTAGTTTAATGTTCCTTGACCCCCGCTCTCTTCCTTTCACGTACGCCGGCTCCCGTTGGCCTTCGTTCTTACTGAACGCTGCGGTTGTTTGAAAAGAAGAAGAAGAAGAAGAAAAAAAAAAGAGCAAGACCTGCGAGTTTGTACTTTGCAAAGGTGAAGCTATGAGGAGCGCGCAAGGAAACCTCTGTGACAAAGAGCAACATGAGTTTTTATTTGGCTCATCTCTGACCCACACGTATACAAACGGAACAATTGTGACTTTTCTGACTTTCGTGAACCCACCGCTCACTGTGGGGACAGATGTAGAACATAACCGTGAGATATTTAACTTCACTGAAATGAAAGTTAACACGTTACGAGCAATTTCAGTTCACAATTCAACAAAATGTTTACATTCGTGTTTACAACCGTTTTCAAAGAGATACCATTCAATTATTCAACTATTTCATCATGAAACACACGACTCTTGAATGATTTACCTGAGATTTTTCTGACCGAATGGAAAAGTGAATTGATTTGTGATACTTTGAAACACACCGACACACTGGGGCGGAGTGATCTGGGGAAAATATCTGATTTCGGTTTTTCGAGTTAATGCAACTGCAAATTCAGTTTGGTAATTTCAGTTCAATGTTATTTATTTTATTTAACATTTATAGAAGGAAAAAGTCCCATTGGGATTAAGAACCTCTTTTTTCAAGGAAGACCTGGTCAAGACAGACGGCAACACAGTGACCTCAATTTGAGTTCATTGAAATCAAGTGTTTCACGAACACAACTTCATATAACTTTAATTTTAGTCCCACGAGACGCCATCAAAATACAACTGCAGCCACGCTAAAAACACACAAGTAAAGGTTGTGTGTGTGTGTGTGGGGTTGGGGGGTTAGATAGCATGAAACAGGCACGGTGAGAGGAGGATAAAAGAAGTATATAGTCAGAAAAAAAAAAATCCCAGCGAGGGAAGTCCTTGAAATACAGCCTGGAGAAACCTGCAGCTGAAACATCAGCCTCACCTCTAATGGTACGAGAGCTCAGCTCCTCGCAGCTTCCAGTTCAAGACCCACAGGGAAATAAGTGCTGAGCGGAATGAACTTTCTTTACCATGTTGACAGTGAAGAGGCCCAAGTGGGTCGAACACGCAACCTCTGAGTGTGTGTGTGTGTGTGTGTGTGTCTATGACAGAGATGGACAAACAGACACAGACAAACCATGACAGTCTGCGGCGGTCCGAGGGGATCGTGTGTTTCCTGTGCCACTGAGCAAATGACATTTTTCTGCTCCACAAACACTTGTTCACGTTAAGGTCTGCAGGGACCGACGCATGCAGCGCGGCGAGCGCGAGCGCGTGTTTTGGTGTGTGTGTGTGCGTGCGAGACGCGCAAAACTCCACAAAACAACACATTCAAGACGGAAGTCGTGCAGCAGCCTCTGCTGTCGTCTGACAAACAAATAATAATACTGTGCTTCTATACTTCTTTATTTTTGTACTCTTCAAGCCTCTAAACGAATCTGAGTGTGTGTGTGTGTGTTTTTATAAGTCTAGGCGGACTCCATGTGCTTACTAACACGGTGGGCTGTATTGAGAGGACGCCATCAGCGATTACAGTCACAGGGCCGAGTGGTGACAGCTTAAAGGATCTTTTCTTTATTTCTCCACCCCCTTTGCTCACTGACACACCTCCTGTGTGTGTGTGTGTGTGTGTGTGTGTGTGTGTGCCAGGTCTGAACTGCACAGTTAAAGGCTGTGGGTTATTTTCCATTCCAATCAGAGGTACTGGCTGCCTTGGGCCACCCTGCAAAATTTAAACAACTCAACCAGCGGAGGACAGACGGGGGGGGGACGAGGAGCATCATTTTTGTTTTGTTTGCGATACTTGTGCAGCGTTTTTGTGTTACGCTGCAGTTAAGCTGTAGTTAAGACGTGAACGGGGACAGCAGCTGAGATGCTCTGCAGAAGCCTGAAACAAAAACACCTGTTCTCTATCGTCCGATGGCCTGAATCATCTACGACTGTGTGTAACGTACGAAGTAAAACCTCAACTATCTCTGTAACATAGCATTTGTGTATGTCTAATCATACAGCAAAATAGCCAAGGAAACACACATTCTTGTAAAGCATCCTGAGCGAGGACACTTACATACATTCTCTGCAGCTCCTTAGCCTAATTTCAAATCATCCCAACTAAATGTCTAACCCTAAAACCAAGACTCAACCCGTCAAAAGAAGCTCTTTCAAGGTCAAAATGTCCTCACAAAGATAGGTATGAATCAAAAATGTGTCCTCGCAGCCTACTACAGACATGTACACACACACACACACACACGCACTTAATATACACAGGGTCATGTGGGGTGGCCATGGGCAAAGGGAGGAGGAGGGGAGTCAGCCTTGCCCTCAGCCATGGCATCGTTTCTTTGCCAGCTCTATAAGCCTGGAGGGACTGAGGTAGAAGGGGGTAGGAGGTGGGATCCAAACCCCCGATCTACAATTCACCCTAAAAACACACACACACACACAAAAGCCTCCATGCAGACAAGCTTACAAAGGGGGTGAGATCACTCCCAAATAAAGCTTTGTTGGTGTGCCAGTGTCAGAGTTGCCCTCTCTCTCTCTCTCTCTCTCTCTGGCCTTGGCAGCGAGGTTCAGCCTGTCTGTTGGAAACAACTAGGACAACAACAGGGTGAATGCCTAAATAAAATAAAAAAAAAACACAGTTTCTGGAGATGTAGCAGGCACACTGGAGGAAAAAGGAATGTGATAAATAAAAACAAAAAGAATACAAAAACGAGAGTGTTTTCAGGAAGCGTTTTTACGCTGCAGCAAGTCTCCCCGGCAAACAAACTCATTTATGGCTGCTTTCAAAAAAACAGCCACGAGCACAAGAGTCCTGTCCGAGTAAAAAACTGACATGAGTCACAACATAAGGAGGGTTAATGGAAGTATGCGTGATGCAGCCATCCCCCCCAAAGCCAAAAACTTTTCCTTTTTTTTACATTTTACAACCTGGACTCGGCAACCACATGAAGATCATGGGAAAGGGAACAAGAGAAACAGTTCTAGCCTAGAGTCAAGAGGACCACCTCCTCAACAACTCCCTGTTGTTGCCTCTGGATACCCCACCATCAAGGTGTGAGGAAGAAGCAAACAGTCAGGACCAGAGCGAGGGGGGGGAAGAAGTGTTTAAAATTCAGAAGATCCTCACTCCTATTGTTCTGCTCGGTCCTTGCAAAGAGACCGGGCCGAGACAGCAGGCCCAACGTCTACACACGGTCTTCTAATTTTACTGATAGATAGCTGCTTCTTCCGCTGACCTCTTTTAATTTGCTTTCCCCTCCTGTTACTGAACGAGGGAGGGAGGGGAAAAAAAAGAAAAAGAAAAAAGGGGAGCGCTCTCTTGTTTCCTCTCCGGGACTAAACAATCCCAGTCTAATTTATTTTTTGAGGACAGAATATGTACATGTGTTAATGGGAAAGTCGAATCAAATTAACTATAATTAGGCAAACTGAGAAGTGAGCAGAGGCAGACGTACAGTATACGCTACATGGGAGATTTGTTCACCGCGAGCAAATTACACTCCTCCCTCAAAAACACGTACGCGTGCATCTCCTCCGACACCTGGTGCCGTACCCCTCGCCGCGTCCCCCGAGCTCCGACACCCGTCACGCTCGCTTCAACCCTCCTGAGCGCCGAGCGCACGTGGCACGCAAACATGCAGGCGCCGAGCTCGACGTGTCGTGACACATTAAAGAAAAAAAACTGCATGGGAATTTGGACGCGTCCTGACTCCTTAAATCTTGTCAAAAAAGACATTAACAGATATCTTACGAGGTAATCTGTTTGAACAGTTCTGTGTAGTACGGCGAGTAAAGAGACATTATACATGATCGAGGATTAATACAGCGGGAAAAAAACAAACAACTGCTCAAGCCTCTGGGGCCCCAGTATCATTTCTGTGAGCACATCATTCTTTATGAACACGACGCAAGGACTAGTTTGTTATTAATGTATAAAGCATTGTTGTCGTGCTCTTAGCAAATCCCTCAAATAACAACAGAATAAACAAAAACATTATATACACTCCAATTGATGGCAGAGCAGAGTGGGAAATCCAAACTGTTTACTCTCAAGCAGTGCGTTAACAGCGCAGAGTTAGGGATGAGCTGACTGGACATCCATATCTGTATCATACCAGCGTCTTTTGGGTTGTGACAATAAGGATAATTAGTTGATATCCTTTCAAAATTTGAATCGTCTGAGTTATAGCTCGTTAATTGTTGCTTACAGATTAAGTCAGCAGACAACTCGTGTTTACTTTCTTTCAACGTTAGCATTCACGGGAAAATTCAAAGACTTACAAGTAAAAAAAACAGTGTCGAAACATTGAATCATGGGTAAATATTCAGATATTCTACTGCTAAGATACATTGTGCAGCAAACTATTCAAAAACCTAGATGTGGTTGCTGCTGTCTCCATGTTTGTCGCCGGGGAGGGTGCTAGGCCCATGAGTAAGAAATTAGGAAGTCATTTAAATCTCTATAGTGGATAAGACGATATGTCTAGTAAATGCCTCAATGAGCTCAGTCATAGTAATCCATGTCAGTGTCACGCTCCGCCTTCTTCTCCGCCTACGTCTCCTCCTACATTCAGCTCACCTGCAGCAGGAGCACACCTGCTCCCAATCCCTTCATCAAGCACCTACTTATTTCCTGGTTCTCCAGTCACTGGTGGCCACATTGCTACAGACCTCTGTGTGGTGAACGTCACGGCTCTCTAGAAGTCATCTCAGTGCTCTGCTGCTAGTTATTTGCTTATATTCTGCCTTTGTTAACTCCTGTGCTTAGAACTTGAACTACAATTTAAAAAACAGTGTGTATGTTGTGAGCTGTTTATTGGAGCAGAATATTTGTAACACATTTGGAGGGTTTTGTTTCTGAAATTAGCTTTAACTGCTTAGTTCAACTGACCAATACAGTTATTGATGGACACCCAAGGTTGTGATCTCAGTATCTAAATCAAGCAATCTCTCCCCAAACTACACTGCTAGTTTGAACTCTGTTGGTGTTCTGCTTTAAAAACAGAAGCATCCAACTTCACTCCACTTTAGAGTAGAGGTCTCAAAATATCCGTACTTAATAAATATGCTCACACCGTGAACTATTTATCATTCCATATCAAAACACATACTTTTATTTTGGAATCCTGTCCTAAAGTTGTGTTTTTCACTTGACACTCCGTGGCTCTCAGGTCATTTGAGTTTGAGACCCTTGTTTTAAGGAAGCTTCCTTCAGAGTCCGCTGCTTTTTACAGGCTAAACAGGCATTTATGTGACAAATGAACTCAATTTAAAATCCGTGGAATGTCCCGTGAAAAGCCCCCACCATCAACAGGTCCTTCCCGCTCCACCGGGAGGATAGTTAAGATAAAAGTGGCCTTGCTTATAAGGTCACAACAGCATTCAATCTGTCAGTAAGCGGCGCTACATTTGTTGGCTACATTAAATTGAAAGCTCGCCTTGGCTTCTGCAGCAGCAGTGACACGCAGCCCACCGCTGCACTAAATCATCAGCTAAATGGCTAATTCTACAGATTAGCTCTCTTGGCAGCCAACTGGACAGACAAGTTAAAAGTGTTTTATTTTAACATTATATGATTCCATCAGCGTGATGGAGACCATTTGGTTTAATGAATCGTTTTAAGCAAGATGGATTACACAAAGACTTATAAAAACAGTTGGGTATATCCCATCCACTTAGGAAACATAAACATGCAACATACAGTTAGAGTAGCCATTTTTAATTGAAGCGCCCAGATTAATGGCACTTGCAAAAATGAAGCACCGAGACCAATCTCGCAGTGAGAGAAACCTGTAATAAAAAAGAAAAAAAGAAAAAACATGCTCCTATTTTGATTGGCAGTCCCAGTAAAAGCAACTGGCCTGACCTAATTAACATGCACCTGGACACACAAAGGAATTGATTTTTCCATTAATTTACAGCCATCATCCACATAATACTGCAGTATTTTTCCCCGAATCCCAGTGTCCACGTGATGGCACGACAGCACAGCCCATATTTGTTCAAGTCCAAACAGGCTTTAATTTAATAATCATAGTAGTTTATTAATGTTTGTCTTTTGTACCTTAATTTGCAGCTTTGGCAGCTCACACTGATAATTATGATAGTGTGATTTTAGCGGCAGAGCTCAGTAATAGTAGTTGTGGCTGTATGAGAGCAGACGAAGCACAAATATTAGCATATATTGCAAGACAATCGTTGCGATAACTCACAATATCTGTCGAACTGAAGAAAACAAATCCATACAGCGAATTCATTCATTTGCAATCGACTTACGAATTCTACAGCAAGATGTAAAGTAGCGCTGGGTGTTGCTAACAATTTTCCTGAATTGATTCCATTCATGATTCAATTGAGCGATATTTCCGTAACAATGTTGCTTGGTTAAAAAAGAGATTCTCACAGAATGTATCCGACAAATTCAATAAAATCAATACAAATATCAATTTTTACATTTTACTGACCCCATTCATTTAATATGACCACACACTGAAACTCTACAATAAAGTCATTGGTGATTAGGGCAGCAGCGGTTAACCAATTAATTCATTATTAATCAACTATTAACTACATTTTGCTTTGTGGACAAAACATGATCGTTTCGAGGTTTGGGAAAAATCAGGAAAAAAAATTCCTGAACATTTTTGGACCAAACAACTCAAAAAGAATCAACCGATTATTGGATTATGAAAATAATCTTAAATTGTAGCTACTTTGTTTCAGTAATTCAAACTCAAACCTCAAAAATCCCTTTTGAATTCAAAATATTCAGCCTAGAAGCAGAAAATACATGTCCTGAAGGCTGAGTCTCAGAGTGTATTACTGAAGTCTACTCACCTGCGTGCTCCAGTAGCAGTTTAGCTATGTCCACGTGTCCGTTCCGCAGGGCGTCGTTAAGTGGACTGACTCCTCCCACCTGGTGATGGAGCACAGGTGCGGGGAGGTAACGCAGCAAAGCCTCTACACACGCGGTGCTGCCGTGATTACACGCTTCATGCAGCGGCGTCCAGCCTGCGTAGTCTACATGTTCACACACACACACACACACACACACACAGAGAAAAGTTTGTTGTTATCTGTCACAGCTAGCGCTCTCCATTGCTAACTCAGTTAGCAAACAAGCTAGCAAGCTTAATTTGGAGCAACTCACACTAAACTTTTGAAAAAACGCAAATAATGTGAAGTGACGGAAGCCGTAAACACAATACTGTACGTATAACTTCATTTTAAATATGTTAGAAGAAAAAGCACAATGATTCAGACAAAGCCATGAGACATGTGACCGAGAACCAACAGGCTGTACGGGTTAAAACTGTTAGCTCTGTTTTCGTTTTTGTACATTTTCTAAGATATATATATATATATACCAAAATGAATGGACTAATATTACAAAATAAAAACATTATGACATCGATGTTTTGTCTGAAATTTAAATTCCAGTGGCCACAAATGTTCTGCCGCATTTATGGGCTCCTCCAGTCTGACAACTGCAAGGTGTCGGCGTAAAGTGATTTGATTTCAGACGTCACCTCTTTTCTCCCTACAAAGGAACACGTTCATTTAGGCAGCTACTAAACGTTGATAACGTTTTACGCGAAAAGAGGACAAGTTATTATATTTGACCTAAAGAGAGGAAGAGAGGAAATCCCCCTGAAATCTCAAAATTGATTCAATTCACTTAGCAAAAAAAAACCATAATGTATAACTCTGAGCCTCTAAACCCATCCTGCTCTTCCTGGACACACCCTTTACATTTTAGTTAAAGGTTAACCTCGATGACGACGCGCACACACACTCCTATTTTTTCTCACCCCCCTCTTTTTCTTCCTCTTCAATGTTAATCGCTCCTCGAAAACCCAAGAGCAAACAGTGAGAATGAAGCGAGATGACAGTGACACAGAGGTTACAGAGACACGGAAAACGTTTAAAAAAAACAGAACAAAAAAAGAGGAAGTCTTACCCTTAATGTTGACGTCCGTGCCAGGAAGCGCCAGGATCTGAAGCACAGTTTCCACTTGGTTCTTCTTGCACGCTCTGTGTAGGAGGGTCTCTCCTTCGTCCAGGACACACAGAGCGGACAAAAAAAACACCCAGAAGAGAGAGAAGAGGCGGAAGAGAAGGGAGAAATCCAAAATTAGGGTGTGTCTGATGTCCTGCCCATTGTCCCCCTCCGTATGGCGAGCACACCAATAAAATATCACAGAAATGTCCCCAAACACTGACAAAAAAAAAGAAAAAAGCCTGACCTAAAAAAGTACAAGCCACCAATGAGGATGCGATTTAAGTGATGAGAGGGGGGGGTCTTTCAAAGGGGAAAAAAAAAATTAAAAACGGGTGCTTGTACTAATTCGCCTTTACTTCTTTTACGGACGCAAGAGATTTTCCACTTGCACCCCGAGCCGGGCAAAGTTAACATCAGGGCGGTCGTCGAGTGAGTGAATGTGGTGGTGAGAAAGAAGACTTGCTTCCTGTCCGCTCGTCCCCATATTGTTACTTGAGAGGAAGTTATGGTAGAAAGCCCACGCACAAAGCCTCAGAAAAGGATTCTTCACAGATCCAGGGTTCAAAAGCTCCGCTGGGCATTGCTAGTGTCACCACGTGATATTTAATCAGCAAACGAGCAGCAAAAGAGCCACAGAAAACACATCTCATTTACATTTTTAAAACGCAATTTTCAGCCCCTCTTTGCTTTTTTTTCATCTTTACCCCACAATGCCTTTCTTTTTCCTGATTCAATATTAAATCGGGAATATATTAGTGGAGCGGAGCCCCCTCCTTTCATGTATGGCTGAACTTCAGAGGGAAGTTAAAGGCCAAGCATGAGTGGCTCTGTGCTCGCCAGTATAATACAGAACTGCAAAGCCTGTAATAAATGCTTTACTAGTTCTCCCCAGGATGCCACGCCTGTACAGGGGCTCCACTCCAGTGCAACAGAGCACAGACGGGGGCAAAAAGAGGTGTGTGGGGAGTGGTGGGGGCAAGAAGGAAGAAGCAGTGGAGGAGAGAGTGAAAGGGTTTCCTGCATTTCAAAGCAGATAAGGGGGGAAAACATAGAAAAAAGCCAGGACCTATTTATTCTGAAGAATTCCTTTCTTCCAGGAGGTGTCTTTGAGGATGTAGAAGATGTATTAAATGCCATCCGTCGGTGGTAAAGAGGTTGAACAGGGGATGGGAAACATAAAACGTAGAGATGGAAGGGCTGTTTATCAAAAGGAAGATCATTCGCATTCTCTCCCGAGAAATCCAACGCAAAACCTAGCAAATAGAGGGTAAGGTAAAAGTGTGTTCAATGTGAGTTCCATCCTATTCAGGATAAACAACCTCCAAATCTGTCTCAGTTATAAACGTTGTAAACCTCTACAAACCAAACCTCTAAAAAGTGTTTGTTTAAGATAGCCCTGACCTGAGCAAGTGCTACACTCATTAAACAAAATATTAATAGCAGAGAATTTAGTTTAGATTGAATAAGTTGTTCGGATGAAAAATAATAATTAAAAGGTGTTCAAAAGTCAATGTCAAGTGGAAATAATTGTATGTTGGGGGGACTGGGTCAGCCCATGGCTGAATGGAAGGGAACTGGGCTTGTAAACGGAGAGTTGCCAGTTTGAATCCCAGCCAGGTCAAGGGCCTGGGGAACCTCTGAGCAAGGTACCCAATCCCCATTGCTCATTGTTAACTGGACACTCTAAATTGACCTCAGCCACAGCAGGGGGGCCACATCCAGTGTACCCTTAGTGCTGGATAAATGGGAGGCTTAAATCAAGAAGGGAATCTGTCGTAAAAGGGAGAAGCCAAAAGAAGAAAGAAATCTTGGGGAGACTGTGACGCCAGCGACCGTGGCCTTCACGTACCACTTCCAGCGCCATTTCCTCAGTCTCCTTCATTGGTTTAGGCCTCAGATTTATTTGCATAGTAGGCTTCTGCATCCAAATGCATCCAAAGGAGTGTTTATTTCAAAGCGATAACACACTTACACAAACTTTCATTTGTGTTATATTCAATTTCCACCAATAAAACCAAACTAAATGTTACACACAAATGACACGGATAAAGTAAATGTTCTGCTCTGCTAAAAAAAACAACAACCTAATGACTGTATAAAATGACATTGACTCAAACACAACAGTGCACAGTTGCTGGCAATTTGTAATTTGTCAGAAAAGCAGACACTTGTGGTTAAACAGCATCAGCATCAGTGACAATACTGACGGCAATCGATGAAACAAACCCATTTTAAACCCAAACAGAGGGTGGAGCACAAACCAAACAACAGTCTCTAATGAGTAAGTTGTACTCTGTGCCATGACAGTGTTCTACATGTGCTGCTCTGCTATTACTGAGCTCTAAAACGCTGTGATTAAACACCCATTCCCCTACACCCCATGTGTACACATCCTCACAAATGCCAGGACCAATCCATGCACTGTTAAATCACTTTAATGGCTCCAATTTGGACACAACGCCTCTATTATAGGGGTAATTGCATGCTCAGCATTTACAAGCACGGAAAGGATAAATCCGCCTGTCCTTTTCTATAAATCCCCCGTTTCACACTTTAATAGAAAAGTTAAATGTATGTGTTGCTCTTTATATCCTTTAGTCTGCTAACTACAGTTCTGTAAAGTGTCGCTCGGCTTGCCAATCCCTGGACCACAAAGCTGTAACAATGCCATTTGTCTGGAATGTGTTAGAAAGGTATTCTGTGCCACTTTAGTGGATATATTTAAAACTCAAAGACTACTGCTGTTCACGGCTCTCAGAGCAACGGTTGCACGTTAATGCCCCCTACTCAAGTGTACCGCAGCTTTCACTCGGCCTCCAAACGAGTGAGTGGCCTTCAAGTAAGTGACCATCATTTAAAAATTCCACTGGTGAAGATTTTAATGCACGATATTTCCGTTTAAATGCTAAAAAAAAAAACACAACATGGGGCAGCAACAAAGGCCCCGTGATGCCAGCAGGAAGTAATGGGACCCAAACACAAATGTCTCTGGAATAGACGCAAATGCTAAATATAAAAGCTTATACTGAAGCATACGTTAACAACAGATGCTACGTAATCAATTTTCACTTCAAATGATTCCTTTTATTCACTGTGTGGCTCGTTGGCTCATGAACTGGAGTTGAATTAAATGAAGAGACACACTGTGAGTGTTCCTCCACCACACAGACTTCCCCGTTTTAATTCAATTCAGCCGTTAATTCTTCCGTTCACACAAAACAAACGTCACGTCATGCAACCCCAGGTAACCACAGAGTGCTAATTCTGAGGAGTATCCCAGTCTGCTTGCACCCAACTACAGATTGTTCTAATTACCACCGAAGAAGTGAAGTCTCACGTCACTTCCGGAGTCCATGAGACGATCCGACTTTAACAAAATGTCCTGTACTGATGTGCCTCAGGAAACACAGTCACCATTTACCATCATAGCTGTGTAGAGAAAAGTACTGATCAAATATTTGTCTTCAAACGTGAACTTTCACTTTCAGAAACTAGATTCAGGTGTTTTTAACAACACAGCTATGATAGTGGGTCGTCTAGACATGGTGGGTAATGGTTTTGAGTGCTTCCTCAAGTTTTAAAAAAGCCGTGTCTGTGATTTCTGCGTCCACTATGGTGTTAAAATGATCATGTTTTGGTCAATTAAAGGTGCAGTGTGAAGGATTGTCAGTATTGGAAAGAGCTCTTTATCCTTGTGTTGGGTCCTAGAATCAGAATGGACAAACCAAACACTGGCTCAGCAGAATGTTTGACTTGATTTGTGTAGGATCTCTACCATACTGGGAATGGAATGGTGAGGTGTGGGTTTTACAGTACAGGTTTAGATGCTTCAATACACCAGGTCGTACTTCCCATGCCTGCATACGCTCAGAGGTCCACTTTAGTCCGTGTGACATAAGAGTTAGGGTTAGGATCCGTGTCCACCTGTTGATCGGTGCGACCAAGAGTATTCCGTCCCTATACGGCGCAAAGAAACCAGGAAATATTCACATTGAGGAAGCTGAAAAATCAGAATGCTTGTTTTAATTATTGAAAAATTGAAAAATCTAATAATCGTTGCAGCCCTACATCCATGTCCATGCACATGTGGAAAGCTACATTCTTTGCTGGAAAAGCAGTTGCCTTGTGAAGCTTAAGTTCACAAGACCAATCAACCTGGCCTTTGGTGGATTCTGCGCCATGAACGACGACTTCACAAGTTTGTCTCAGGAATGCCGGGAAGCTAAAAGCAAACACATTTTAAAGTAGCGGGAGGGAAAAAAAACCCACAGCCGTTCTTGTCTGACACCCTACATGCCTTACAGTCGGGGCTGATTTAAATTGAAACCTCTGCTGAGCTTCCCGAAGCAAATATGGAAGTGAAAAAGAGAAGTTGATCCCAAAATCCCTCAACCCCCTCTGAGCTACTGTGACAAAGATACTGAGGTTGCAGGAGGCGAGAAAGATGCTCCAAAGCAAAGAAGTGCAGCAAATAAGAAAGTGAGCTTACATATGTGGGAGAAAGAGCCTGTAAGAGAAAGAGAGGGAGGGAAGAGAAAGGAGGATGAGCGGGCGAGAGGAGAGGATGCTGTGCCGATGGTTCATCAAAAATTAATGCCGACCGCATCGGTATAGAGATCACGTAGTGGAAAAACAACACATGCCAACAGCCTTGAGTCTCCTGCCTCAGCCCTCCCTCTCCTTTACCCTCCACCCCTCCTTCACACCAGCAGCGGGCCTTTCTGATCAGGTGGAGGAGGGAGATATGAGCTCTGACACCTTCCAGAGTTCACACAGAGTACCATACCTCTAATTGCAGGAAGTTCCACCACTCCAGTTGCTGTATATCTGCAGTGATAGCCTAATTGCTGCATTTAATATCCCTAAAATGGAGATCTGACGTGCGTGTGTGCAAGCGTATACTCATATGTGTCATTGTTTTGCGTGAGAAAAGGCCATTATTTCTCTGCGGGGCCATTTATTTATTTATCCGTTACTTTAACAAAAAAAAAAAAAAAGGTAAATAGCACATGAGGAAAAAGACGTGCAACAAAACAGAGTGTATTGTCGAATTTAAATGTGAATAGAACAAGCGGAAAAGGAGGAGGAGGAGGAGGAGGAGGAAGTTAAACAGTGGCGATACAGTCCACACCCTGCCCTGAACGTACACATCAGGCGTACTTATGCAGCAAAGTTGCTCTTACAGCTGACGAGATGGAAGTGTGGTGTGGTGCAAATCAATCACTCTGCCCATATATTATGTGCTCTTCATTAAACTGAAAGTGATGACAGAGCGATCATGTCCCTCTTTACTGATGACCCAGTGCAGTGCATCAGTCCATTACAAGTCTGCTGCTTGCAAATGTGAAGCTATACTGTCAAGCAGCGTGTGTGTGTGTGTGTGTGTGTGTGTGTGTGTGTGTGTGTGTGCATGAAACCTGCGCATTGACTCTGTTGAAACCTCGGGGATGTTCTCCTTCTCCACACTTGTTTCCTTCGCCAGCGAGCTCTGGCTTCTGTATGAAAAAAAAACGGTTGGGGTTAACGGGCGATGCACACAGCACATGTACACGCATGTACTAATCCTAATTCGATAAGAGATTTCCCATGATTCACAGGAGCGAGCCGAATGTTTCAGTGACTGACCATTCCGACGTGACAGCGAGGAAACCCAGAGGTACAGAAAAGTGGAACGGGCATTACTGAACTGTGAGAAAGTGCCATTAGCAAATGAATCCCTCGGGGTGCTTTATCATCTCTTTTTTTTTTTAAATATGACAATATCTGTCAAAAACTCACCGCATCGGCCCCACACACACACACACACACAATCCTGCAATTTCATCTCCAAAGTACTTTTCCTCCCACTTAACACCTCAAACATAGAGACGGTGAATACGATGTGAGCAAGCACATTAGGAGGAATAACTAGTAAAAGAAAGTGAAGCCTCTTCAAAGTAGCGGCGTGCTAATAGCTGTGGGCTGTCACTAGTCCTGCGAGTGGGTATAGGAGATGTGCCTGCATGGAGCCTGACAGGTGTCGCGCGTGTGTGTGTGTGCGCGTGCGCGCGTCGCATCGAAGCGCACCGCCATCCGTATTACAGGGAAGAGGCTTGTTCCCTGGTAATTGGCTTGTTCAGAAGCCAGGAAGAAGCTCCCAGCAGTGAGGAGGAAACACACGTCCTGTCACGCATTGCTTGTTATTAGCGGGGACAAGGCTGAGAAGAGATGAGACAAGCTCCATGTGTACGAGTGTGTGCTCGCACATGTGTGTATGTGTGTGTGTGTGTGTGAGAGTCCATATGAGTGTCTAGGATGAAGGTGCATCACATCTCTTTTTCAAACCACTTCACCCAAGTGTCCCGTGTCCATATAGGCTGGCAGTGAAGCGGTGGAAGTTGACAGAACTTGGCTTGTGTACGCCTCCTCAGTTTCTCCTTCCCTCATGGCCTACTTTAGGACACCAGTATGCTGTCAGTGGCCCAGCGTTCATTTCTGAGCCTGGGGCACCATGAACCCATGGAGGACAACTTTCAACAAAACTATATGGAGGGAGAGATGAGGAAGTGTACATCCAATGCCACACCATGAGGATGCTACACATTACGCAAACAAGGCCACAACAGAAGAAAATCTACTACTGTATCTTTTTATAGGGTTGCAAAAATAATCAATTATTATAATAATCTTCAACTAGTTTTCTTACCTTTATGCCAAAACTTTTAGCTTTGTATTACTAGAATAGGGGTAGTATTTTTGAAATAAATATCTTCATTCTGTTTTTTTTTTTTTGTTACGTGCTCCCTCAGTCAGTTCTGAGAGTTGACAGAGCTTGTTTTCAGATCACAGAAATCATGTTACATCACTTCTGTTCACAAAAGCCCAAACAGAGGCAGGACACTAACATCAACAACAACAAAAATCACCGTAAATGTATGTCCGTAAACTGACGAACCATTTTGACTAATGATGGACCAAATAAAAAGATCAATCTTAAGTTAAGATTTTAGTTTAAAATCACTGAGCTTAATACGTCGACAGGAGGAAAACCTCCATTTAATTACTGCTAAAATCCCTCACTGCCACGGAGTCAAACGGTCATCTAAACAGTGGGTCAGTCAGCCGTCCTGTTAGCCTGGCATGGCTTGGACGCGTGCCCGAATGCACAGGCTGTGTGTCGGTGCAGAAGAAGCTGAAACTGAAGCGGCTGCAAGTCACAGTAAAAACAACCCTCATGTGTTCTAACAGCGAGGAATGAAAGATAAAGGAGGGTCATGTGGCCCCTCGCACCCTCTTTCACCCTCTGTCTAGAGATCTGATCCTACCTGGTTTGTGTCTCATCTACTCGTGTGGACGCTTCACACACATTAAAAACACAACCCCGTTCAACTGTTTTGAAATCTTGTTAAACATTATATTACTGTGTTTAACAACGCAGTTGACCTGTCTCTTGTCAGCGTCAACAACACTGCAAGACTAAAAGCATTAACGTATAAGTATTAACAGCATCACAGAAAATATGTGTCGTACCGAGAATTCAACCTTGAGAAAAGACTCACTTTTAGTTTCCGTGCTTGATTTATCACTCGCTTTGTCGTTGTGATTTCTTTCCTTCTTTAAGGTCAAATTATTATTTTTTTATATTTTTTTTTTTTACATGCCCTTTGGCATTTCTTTATCTCACCAATGCAGACTGCATTCCTTATTTTTATTCCCGTGTTAATCTCGTGTCTGTGTCAAAGTAAGCTAAATATTAAAACTAGAGCTGCATGATATGTTCAAAAAAATAAATAAAATCATCATACTGCAATTATTTTTGACAGATATTGCAGTCGGTATATGACTCAAAATATAATCTTCAATTTGGAAATGTAACTGCTATGTTCATGAGAAGAATTGAGTGATTCTACTGGTTTTTTTAGTCTCTTTCCAAAAAATATTGATAGTCTGATACCCAAGAGTGTCTATCAATATGGGAGCGTCAAACTGCCATCTCGAATATTTAACGACGCATTGTTTCGAGCTACTAAAACAAGCAGAGAGTGATGGAGGGATGAGGATGAGATGAACCAGTAGCCTTTCCATGAACTTGCTCCCTGGTGACTCCTGGCCTTCTCCAGGCCAACTACCTGCTGGTGGAAGAGCAGATGTCTGACTCAGGGTATGGAGAGCAAATGTGTGTGTGTGTGTGTGTGTAATTGCATTCAGAGAGGGATTTAGTATGCAAGAGGGAAGATCAAGAGAGGCGGAGAACAGGGGTGAAGGCTGAGAGCTGGTGGTCGAAGACAAAGGCCTGATGGGATATCAACTCGGTTGGCTTCATGTCCAAATCAGACTTAGTGTGTGTGTGTACTTGTATTTGTTACCTCTTTAGGAGCTGCTTTTGTCTGGCACAAACACACTGTCAGGACCAGTAGTCCTCGTGGAGACCAAAACCTGGTCCTAATGAGGCAGAAGTTTGGATGAATTTGGATTCCAAATGAATGGAAGTCAACGCATATCTTTAAAAGGATAGCTTTGCGATCACGTGTGTGTGTGTGTGTGTGTGTGTGTGTGAGGGTTCTAACCTCCCGTTGCACCCCTTCTGTCAGCCCGCACACACTGATAGGATCAGACCTGGGCATGACCCATCACATGCCAACTCCTCACACTCTGTCTGACCTCCATTTGCCTCTCTCCAGCTTCCACTCAGTTCCTCCTCCATTCATGCATCTACAGACACACACACACACACACTCTCTCCAGGTGTTCCTTTGTTCCTTTAACCCTCTCATTTGTCTTTGAAACTCATTTTGTCTTAAATACCTTAAATATTATTTTAGCCATACAACCTGACAAAGGTGATAGAAGCAGTCATTTTTTATCACGACACCGATGGCCACACTGTGCCTTTAAATCCCAAACTTTGTTTGGGAGGCAACAAATTCAAATGTACAAGAGAGCGAGGAGAACAGAAAAGAGCTTCCACTAAACTGCATAATTCCTATTCATTTAAGTTCAAGGCTGAAACTTTTCAAATGTTCTCCATTCTTAATTATATACCCATTTAAAGCCAGGGTTTTTGACCAGTGTGAATGTCTTCACCTGGCATTCACTCCTGGCTCAGATGACTTTTTTTCTGCTTCAGAAAGACCAGGATGAACATGCTCGTTTCTTCCTCTTTATTTTTGGCGGCAATGCAAATTCCTGTGCAATGCATTAGTCTCACGGCCACGAGCACGCAAACCGCCACGAATGTTTGTAGTGGACCCATTTATTTATTTATTTCATCATTCAAATCAACTGAAAGGGAGGAAAAAAAACCCACTGTAACCTTGTCGCTGAGCTGAGCGGTCGTTTCCTTCTTCCTCCGACTCGTTTTGTTTCCAGTTGTGACATCACAAGTCACGCACGGGTAAAGCAGAGGTAAAAAAAACAGAACAACCACTTTCAATGGGGAACGGTGTTAATTGCCTTCTTTAACAGCTTCACAAATCCCTGGGTGCACCCGCTAATTTTAGTGTGAAAGAGGCTTTATTGTCCCCACCTCTGCATGTACTGTATGTCATCACATGTTCTGCTTGAGGCATTAAACTGAACCAGCGGGGAGACTTATCAGCGTATAGACAGACAAGCTGTGTGCAACTGACCTGCAGTCGGTCTCCTGGCTGGTGCAGCTGTGGGAGGTGGGTCCGGTGCTAATGCGAGCGCCGCTGGGGCTCCGGGCTAAACGTCCCAGAGCGGGCAGGTAGGACAGCACCTGTCAGAAGTCACGCAGACACACAAGGTTACGCGGTGCCTTTACATCTTCAGTCGGATATGCATCTTTAGGGGACTGCAAGAACAAAGAGAGAGCCAGATGTTCTACCGCAACATTATACCAAGGGTCGACCACATCAGCTATTTTTTCTCTCTCTGTAACAGTGAACTGGAACATAATCCGTACCGGGTTTTTTTTTTTTGCAAGTTAACTAAAGCAGAACATCTGTGCTTTATGATTTGACCAGAACGCACACAAAAGAAGCGGTGGAAAAGCTAAAAGATTAAAACTTTACTTCACTTTGACTGGAACAATCTGCCTGTTTATGAAGGTCAATTAAGACACAACACCTTTTTAGTTTTCTACTCTTTTGTCGATATCATCATTTCAACCTCTGCTGTAAATGTCTAAGTGGTGTGGGTGTTTCACAGTAAAGATTAATGATTGGTTGAGCGAATGCGAGTCTTTAGGTATTGATGAATGTGATTGTGTCACATATTGTAAGTTTCATCAGTGTGTTGTAGAGTATGTTTTATGTCGGACCCCCCCTGAAAACAAGATGTCTCATCTCAAGGGGCTATAATGTTACACAGAGTTACAGCAGGAGTATTTTTAACTGTGTGTAATTGTGTAAGTCCATTTTCTAATACCAAAATAGTCACGAGACAGAAAGACGCCGAAAATGAAGCAATGGGAATTTGATGTCAAATGAAATGAAGAACACATGTGTACGCACCATCTTCTTAAGAGAGAGAGGTTCATCTCCCAGAGTGAGTCCACTTCTGCAGCAGAGACTCCTGAATATGGCGTCAGCCATCACCACCTTCAGTCTGGTCGAGGAAACCCTTACAACGAGCTGCACCACAACTGCAGGAGCCACATCTGCAGGAAAACAACAACACAGGGAAAACTTACTGCACTGTCAAAAATGAATTCAACACCTTTCAGCAGAGAGCATGCAGATTCTATTCCGTACCCTGACTGATAACGGTTAAGTGCTCTGCTAGGTCTTGGAGGCCCTTTTCCACCAGGTTCTGGTTCAGTTTGAAGTTCTGCTGACACCAGAACTCCACCAGCACAGACAGGAGCTCCAGCAGAGTGTCGGCCAAACACAGCCTCTGCTTCTCGGCTCTCTCGTCGTACTCCTTCGTGGAAAGTAAATGACAACGTCATCAGGTTCACCGTCACACAACGGAATGGGCAGGTTATACAAATACTACATTACATTACATTACATTACATTACATGTCATTTAGCAGACGCTTTTATCCAAAGCGACTTACAAAAGTGCATTTAAACATTTATACTATACAATGACATCATCATGACATCACTCCTACCATAGGATGACACAATATATTCATTTCTATACAATCTTAATGTCTATAGAAACCTATAAAAAAGGGGTATTTGTGAACAATGGATTTTGTTTTTGATGTCTTCATGATGTCACAGCAGGGTTCCCCACTAATTACATTGACTGTGGCAGCTTGCCACTCAAAATTTCCCACGCTGTCATTCCCGGGACACAGAATGACATCAGATCATGACGCTGCCTCCGGTGGCATGTGTCAGAGAGAAAGTTACACTCCCACCCACTGCATTGATAATGACTTGCTTTACGAGGAGATGCCAGTGGTCTGCAGACGTCACTGAAAAATGCATGAAACTCGAGGACCTGTTTGTTACTCGGCCATAACCATGGACACTCGCTCCTGACGGCCGTGTCGTAGCTGCGCTCACTTTCAAAATAAAGAAGAATGAAGTATGGAAGAACATGCACGTACATGAGTCATCTTGGTAGTCTTGAGCGTTTTGTGCCACTGCTTCGTTGTAGAGCTGCACACGCTTTGCTGTCGCGTTCACTCACCGTCTCTCACGTGTAAACACACTGAACCGCCTGAATCGGAGTAAGACTGGTCATTTGCGGCAGTGGCAGAAACTCTGGCCACGTCCAGTTAAAACATTCATAAAAGGTTTTACTGTCAGAAACTCTGTCCCTAACACTGTCACTGTGCATGTTCAAGCAACAAGCACACAGTTCTCAGCAGGCAGGCAGACCTGTGTAGCCTTGTCGACACACACACACACACACAAACAGACACGGGTGAAAACAATACCCTTGCTCCCGGCTATGGCTCCAGAGCAGTAAATACAAGAGAGAGAAGGGAAAAAAAATAAAAACATCTAGTGAGACTAACAATGTACAAGTTCCACATTACCTCACTGGCAGCATGTACCAAAAGCTGGGTGAGTTGTTTCACAGCTTGAGAAAGCAGCGTGGAACGCTCCCACACAGTCCAAAAGGCTCCATAGAGCAAAGACCCTGACGCTGAGGCCTGAGAAACCGCGGTTCCCTGAGGCTGCACAAAATCACTGAGCGACAGAAAGGCAGGGGTGGACAGAGGGAAAGACAGGTCATCTAAGTTAGTCTAATATGATATATTAAGGAATATTTAGGTGTACTGTCATTTGTAAGTCGGTACCCTGCAGTGATAGAGTGCAGCTCCCCCTGGAAGAGCTTGAGGACAAATGCCACGAGGTCATGATGGAAACGTCTCAGCGTTGGCGACGCAGGTGCAGGGAGTGGGTGACATGTGACCTCGCTGGACAGACAGTAACTGAGAACACACAAGTAGAGACAAGCGCTAAATATGCTGCATGAGGACATTTGTTCGAATCATCTGTGACATCGGGATTACCTGACGGCCGTCTGCAGGAACGGCCAAAGGCCCATCTTACACCGAGGACACTGCAACACCTGGGAGAAATATTTTTTCATTCTGCTGGGAGCCATCCAGGGAGGGTTGGTGAGGAGCAGGTTATACATGACCTGCAGGAAATTCCGTTGGAAGAAAGGCGTGGCGTTTTCCTGCCAAAATAACGCACACACGACAAGTTGGCAAACACAAACAGGCTGATATCAAATTACAAAGAAGTCTGAGAATGAAAAAGGTAATTACAATATATGGTGGAAGCACTTCATTCAACGTTTGCTCTATATTTTTGTGAACTAAACTGGGTTTAGGATTTTAGCACCAGGAGTCATTATTCTGCTCCTACCTGCTGTGCATAGTCTAAGAGGGCGGTGAGATGCGGCACCGGTGGCAGCAGCCCGGGGAGCATGGCACTCCTGACCGAGTCCAAGGCTTCAGTGAAGAGACCGCATTCTATCATCGTGCCGACATCGCTGAAGTCTGTTTCCGCCTGGAGAGAGAGAGAGAGAATAATAGAACTATGATGAAACGCAAGAGGTTTATCAGAAGGAGGAGAAAAACATGGCACTCAAAGAGACGGGCGGCAGGAAAAGGAGAGAAAAGGTGAGGGCAGAAGGGTAATGGAAAGAGGAAGTGAATGGGCATCGCAAGTTCTCGGGGGGTCATTTCTGACTGTCACTTATTGGCAAATAGCATATGGACTCGCCAAATACAGAATGGAAATACATGAGCACTTATAATAGCAGCCTGATGGAGATCCACTTGGGTAAGGTATAGACAGGACAGTGAGGAGTATTGTTAATAGGGCTGCCAATCAAAACTCTCCGATCACCTGACAGCGGTGGTTAAATCGGTGACCTGCGTATGACGCTCACTTGCTCCGCACGTCACTTTCCATTGAAAGGTATGACACAAAGAAAATTGAATGACCCGATCTCCTTGATGAAATACATAGTTATTTTAGAGATGTATGGCAGTGATGAGGAGAGCGTGGCGTGTACGCGTGTCTACCTGTGACTGTGGACAGTGAGGGTCACGGTAACCCAGAAATTCCAGGAAGCTCAGTCTCGAGCGGCCCTGTGGGAAAATACACTGTTAATAATAACGTCAAAAATAACACATAATGCAGGCAATCACCTCAGTGCTTTTTGTTGTTGTGTAGACGCAAAACAAGACCAAACGCACACACACACACACAGTACCCACCTGCTGTTTAACGACATAGTCCTTGAGCTCCGTCTCCAACTTAGAGAAGTCAATAACGACGACGTCGGCCTTCATCATCTCTGCTGGATGATCATCAGTTATGTTGAAATTCATGTCTATGCAGTTGCTCTGCCACGGAAAAGAAAGATGTTGTAGTTTAGATGTTCAAACCAAAATCCCAAGCCAAACTAAACAAAAAACAACTTAAATAAATGAAAATAATCAAAAAATAAACTAAAGACAATCCTATTGTGCCCTGTCAAAATGTTTGACAGCTAAATGAAGTCAAATCCCAGGTGTAAATCATCACATTAACGATGGCTTAGTTCCATTTAGCTTCATCAGCGTTGCACCGTCCTGGCTCACATAAATGGAACACAGCCATCATTAACGAGATCAGTAACATCTGCTCCTATGTGGTGAAATTCCATTATGTCTACAGATTGGAAAACCTACTGTAAAAATCTCTGCTTTTCCTGCTAAAACATGTCAAAACGGCTGCTTTGCAAAGAACCCAAATGTGTAAGAAAAAAAACAACTTATCCTCATAATCACAAATTGGTCTGACTTACCCCAAAAAGGTGCTGGACAATGTGGGTCACAGGATAACAAGGTGCATTGTAGAATGTTGAGTTCTCTGTGATGGGTTTAGCTATGACATGAGTGATGGAGACGTCACCGGGAGGAGGGATGTTGTAGATTTCGGCCTTTCCAGCTGTTAGCAGCCTGCAGAAGATTAAAGAATAAAATCCAAATGTTATATTTTCAAATTTTCATTCTTTGTATTTTATAAAGAGTGTTTTTTTTTTTTGTCTTTGTACCGTTTGAACATGGCTCTGCGGGAGGGTTCTTGAACCACGAGGAGAACCTTCCACCCTTGAAAGGCCCCGGTTAGCCTCCCACTGGCCACCTTCTCCCTCCACTGTCTGGCAGGGTAGAACACAGTTGGAGCACCTGTAGAAATGGCCACCTCATAGAGTCCCTCCACAAGCCAGGAACCATTTTTAACACTCTCCAACACGTAGTCTGGAGTCACAACCCACTTTCCTGCAGGAGACAGGATTACATTAGAGTTAAGTGAAGTGCTGAAGTGAATGAATATAAACTATTTATGAACATCATAACTGACCTGCTGCACAGGCCGCAAAAAACTTTTCACTGGACAAAACCTGAGGGATTATGAGATGGGTGCTGGCTTCCTGATAGACCTGGAAGACAATCATTGCATCTATTTGTCAGACAGTTAATCAACAACACTATAGAGTAAACACAGTCAGATCTGGGTCACATGTTACAAAGACATCATGATTTTGTAAGGGGACAAGACAGCAAAGTACAACTAATATCAAAGTCATGTTTGAATGGAGGGACACTTTAAATGCATTATTGGATATTACCAAACATGCCAAGATTCCACCAATATGACTATTGAAACTACATCAACATGTTTAAAGTGCATTGAAGAACATACATTTGTTGCACTTAAATATACCTTGAATGATTTCTATCTTTTATAATATAACAAAGGACTGACTTGACTTTCTGAGAGACTAGTAACCACATTTGAGCCATCACAGCTGGATTGAAGGTGATCTCATAACTAATAATAATTATTAGAAACATAATAAAGGAAGCTTATTTTAAGATGCTGAGATGTTTTGGAGAGATCCTGACTCACCGAGCCACCTATGTATTTCCCTCCCAGCTGCTGGACTCCCTGGACCAAAACCCTCTTCTCTTCATGGGTCTTGATTCCAGAGATCTGGAAAATGTGAGCGCAGGTCTCCATTCAGAAGATGAAACTAAAGAAATGAGGAAAAAGACAGCTGTATCCTCAATTACACCTTCACCTGCGATTTAAACCAGTTACAGGGATAAGTCCTTTCCCCTTGACCTTAGCACCGACTTTTGAATTGATAACTATTTAGATGGTTTTGTTTTGTTTAGATTTGTACAAAAACATTTGGCATATAAATATGAATAGCTACATTAATACTGTTCTATATCTATATTGTGATTTTAGTTGTTACATAGGTGCACATAAAGTTTGTTGTCCATTTTTTGGCTGTTGTGTCACACATTTAGTGAATTATTTTGAAATTACACGAAAAGCTGTGTTTTTTTTCTGTTTCTTTACACTTTCAGTTGATTCATCCTTGATGAGTCGACCTGATCACTGGGGACTCAGGAATCGACTCGGTCTCGATCACAACACTGCCTGCATGCAAACTATACAAGCTGGATTTACTTCCTGTCACGGGAATCTTATAATAATCTTACATCTTTCTAGTGGCGATAATCGATAATTCTAGTTCTCGTTGATCAGTTACCTGTCTTATTGATGCGACCGGTAATAAATCAGTCTCCCACCAGTTATGCACAGTTGCGCCATGTCTGACGCTGACACATCAACATGCAGAAACCTGAGCAGTGTTTGGCATCACTATTTATCTGCTGCCCTGAAAATATAATGTTTTACTCCGTGGAAACGCGTAATCCGCTCATTTGTCTTTACCATGCGTAGAATTCGTGTTCGATCCTGGCGCCTCTTGTTCCTTGGTTGACAGCGTCGTCACTCCGGCACAACCAACTGTAGAGCGAAGGGGGGTGCTCCTGATATTTGTATAGCTTGTGTACGCATTAGCAACACTAAAATGGCAACGTATCACAAGACGTGTAAAATATTATGGAGAATTTGTGTCATATTAAATGCTTCATGTTCCAGGAGTCATAAATCGACGCGGAATAATGACACGACCCACCCCCGTTTGTTTTATTCAGTTGGACGTTCCTGTTTAGCGGAAGTTTTACGTTCCCCCTCTTTGTTTACATTATGAAAAGGAGTACATTCTTCGTTATATTTACATGAAACCACATTATAGAAATTAGTCAAACAAAAAACAAGAACTGACAAAGACGAGGTCTTGTGTTTATTCAAAAAAATGTTTTTAAAAATATAAATAAATTTAAGGTTTTGTTAACATTCACAGCGACTTTTTAGTCGTCGTTTTAACGTAACGGTTGTTAGGTATAGGAAAATTAAAAGGAACGTTTTTCACAAGATAATGTTGACGTTTGATATACCGGAAGTTTTCATCTACCACGTCCGGGTTGTTGTCACGGACGCTTTCTAAAACCGGAACAATCACCACCGCGCGCTGTGATTAACGGGAGTATCCGATTGATCGATTTACATTCACTTGACTTTGATTGGGGCGCTGCTCATGAAAACGCGTTTTTAAACGCACGGTACATACACGGCGTTGTTCGGTGGACGGTTAGTGACAGAGGCAGACATTTGCTGTTTTTTTACTGTGGTGGGAAATGGATAAACACTGTATTTGCTGTTGTTAAGTTTCCCTGGTTTGCAGCTTTGTTGTAGGTTAAACATGCGTCATAGACGAATGTCATTAGCAATATACACCACTGCTAATTCCTAAACTAAACGTGATGGATTCATTGTGAGGAATAAATAAAAGGAGCTTGTCAAAGGTAAGATACAAAAACACTCATCTTTACAAAACAATGCAAAAACAGTGCAGGTTTTGTGTTTGTTAAAGTTTTAGTCATTTTATATGACCTTCCCAAGTTTATTAGCTAAATGTTGATTTGTAATGATCTTATAAGATTGTCTGAAGATTATCTATCTGAAATATCACTATTTGCTACCATGTTCCACTCCATGTTATTGTCATTTATCCTAAACTGTTATTTAATGTCTATTTTGTGATTTATTTACCATATTTAATCTAAAATACCCTAATTTCCCTGGTCACATGGCAAAACCTGCAAAAACAGGGCTAAAAGTCAACAGCTTCACTCTCTTTAAGATATGTTGCTCACATGTAATCAAGTTTTAAAATAAAATGCTACCAAATAAAAATGTAAAGGAGATTAACTCTAATGTCATACAGTGAAATGATTACTCAATAATTGAATGTGCAACACTCAATCAGTCATATATTAGTCATAATAACAAAGAAGTGAAAGTCATTTTTCAGATTTATTTTCTTAGTTAATTGAAAATAAAGTCAGTGTTTACATGCAGATTTATTGAGAATTATACATGTTTGCAATATAGGATATGCGCATGTGTTTGTTTTGTACTCCTTTTCCTCGCAGTTCTCACAAACAGCCACGCAACCTTTGCTGAAATCATGACAGCTGTGATGCAACAAGCATTAAGCTTTAGTTACACAAGACAATCTGCTCCTATCGTGTCAACATTGTCTTGTTTTTCAGTGGCTGTGGTTTACTCCTTGCGCGTGGCACTTTAATACTGTTGAATGATGATGATTATTCCCCAAAACAGCCACAGCAAGTAATATCGGGATTAGATCATGTATTATTCATTCCCTCTGCGTAAGCTGATCATACAGGCATTTGTTGGCTGTTGCACTGCAATGTTCAAACAGTCTCACGCCACATTATATTTCAACAAGATATTATGTCCACATATTTCCCTGTAGTAAAGAGGAAAGGTGATCAATACATTTTAATAACGTACATTTAACAGCAATATCAGTGTATAAAGTCTGATGAGACTAAATCCCACAACTCAGCAGACAAACCTGACCGTAAATAGAAGGGGACATTATATCAATATTATATATCAATATAGTGATGTTAGACAAGATATTGTCTTGCTTTTGGATATTTACATATTGGGATGTGGCATCTTTTCTTAAAGGAGTGGTCTCAAACTTGCGGCCCATGGGCCATATGTGCACCGTATCGTACCCCTGCTTATTCAAATATTATGATATATCTGATATAATAAATAGTAATTAAAATACATCGTATAGACAGAAAACTATATAAGGAAAGTCAGTCAATGACTTCAGTTTTACGCCTACGACTATTTGTGTCACAGCACAACGTGACCACCTTTATAGGCAACTTCATTGTTTCTTACACAAGGAAATTTCCTTTATTGAACAATAAAAGCTGTAGAATTACTCCACATATCATCTAAAATGAAAGGCAACAACTGCATTTTGAGTATGCCGTACAGATCATAAACAGATAGAATGTAAATACCAAGGTATTATTTTGCCCCGGCCCCCACTGTACAGAGGAAAAACAGCGTTCCAGAGCAACAGAGCCACGTGGTTGCCATGTGTCCTCCCTCCCCCCCCGGGTGTACATGAGATAGTTCTCAGCAGTGCTGTGATTTCAGAATATGCACCTATTTAATTTATTATGTTTCCTTTCCTGCAGACTGTTAGGTACCCCTTTTAAAATAATGTTGACTTTAACTTGACATGCTCTAAGTGGCTTTAAAGCGGCGGCCTGGGGGACGTGCTGCTAAATATTTCAGGACAAACTCATTACTGTAAATAGGCCTATGTGTTAGCGAAGCTTGGGTAGACAGGCAGCAGCAAGAGAGAGAGAGAGAGGGGACAGTGATGTGTGTATGTGTGTGTGTGTGTGTGTGTGTGTGTGTGTGTGTGTTTCTTCCCGTGTTCTAATAGCTGTATAGAGCCGGTGTATCAGGCAGGAAGCGCCTGGCCCAGTTGTCCCTGTTGCAACACTGTGAAACGCACAAGGGCTCCTCCAACATCTGCTTTGTAAAGAGCTAATGACAAGACAATGGAGACCGGTTGATTTAAAGTACACTACTAATGAGGCCCTGTGAGCTGCCAGGAGAACCCGACACACACACACACACACACACACACGCGTACATGTGCACACTCACGCTTAAGATAACAGATGATATGTTGGCAAAGCAGGAGGTACAGTAGACGCCTACAGCAGACGTCTACTGTACACACACTCAGACCCTCTGTCTGAGATGTATACAGTACATACATACACACACTTTTCTCTATATAGTTATAAGTAGGTAGACCAATTAATTGGTTAATATGTCTCTTTTTTTGATGTTTTTCACTACATTACATATTTTTGTTCTCTTGATAAATGTCAACAACAACAAAAGTCACAACAACCACATTTCCTTTTCTTGCGATGCAGAATATGTTACGCAATCAAAAAAATATCCTGTTTCCTAAACAGAAAAAAACATATTGTTCAACCCCTCGTTATGAGGACATTGCAAAATGAATCCCTTCACCCCTGACTGTAACCATCACCATCTCATTTACATGCCCATGTTTTTTTAACGAGGGCCAGATTTGATCATGTGACGATCTCCGGGGACCAGTGGTCACTTCAGACCTTTTTGTTTAACAGTAACTTTTACATACAAAAGCACTGTTTTATTAAAATGTAATTTTCATTGTCACAATTATCATTTTTAAATGGAAATGTAACCACATCTAGGCCACGCAGGAGTAAGAAAAAAAAACAAAAAACAGGTGGGTTTCAAACCCAGGGCTCTAGTTCCAGAGTGCAACTCTTTACCAGCTGAGCTAATTGAGGCAACATATGACAAATGCTGATTTTTTTAGGCCATAAATAATACATTATAAAACCAAAGCTGCGAACAAAGTCTCACAGGGGCCGGACTTTGGACATGTCTGCCCTACACCTAATTAAAACCTAAAACCGACAGGGTGTATGTAGTCTTCTGGTTTGCCTAATGATGCCAACCAGGAATTAACAATATATCCATCCTTCCGTCTTCAGCCTCCACATGAGGGTGGCAGGGGCCGCTGTGCCAATCTCAGCTGACGTAGGGCGATAGGCGGGGTCACACCCTGGACAGATCACCAGTCCATCACAGGGACACATGTAGAGACAAACAACCATTCACTCTCACACCTATGGTCCAAGTTTACCTAATCCCCATTATTGTTTTTCGACTGTGGGAGGAAACCGGAGAAAGCCCACGCACACACGGGCAGAACATGGGGTGAAGCCACTTGTTGCTAAAATAAGTCAGTTTGACTGGGCTCCTATTCTTTCCCTTGATTTATAACATCCGTAAACATTATTAACTCTATAACATAGAGTTTCAGTTCTTCTTCAATAGAACATGATGTTAATTTTATAAATGATGTTCCAATTTAGAGGAAAATAGACGATTAAGCACGGCACAAATCAGCGCGATTGACAGCTGGTATTGTCGACTAAGTGCCTGGTTGCAGGAGAAGTCTGTGAATTTCCCTCAGCAAAACTTTAGATTCCAGATTCTAATGCGTGACACCACCACCACCAGTTGCCACTCGTCATAACCCGAACAAAAGTGTTAACCCTCAGGATGCCCTTGGAAGTTGTGAGGACCTGCTAAAAACGTCAAACTGTCCTCACAATGACGGCTTTGAACCACACTTTGTCCTCTGAGTCTAATAAAGACACTCGCACACACACACACACATGCACTGGCTCAGCCCTGTATAATTACAATGTTGAGTTCCATAATCCACGGATTGGAAATCTTCTTCTCTTTCAGTAATGGCTGTGTACAGACGCCCGTCTCAGACTGTGTCGCAGAGGGAGCGTGATGATGAGGGGGAAACAGTATGAGCGAAGAAGAGCGGGGAAAAAACAATAAAGGACAAGCTTAACTGGTGGGGCTGTCAGCGGAGGAAAATAATATTTGTCCAGCTGGACAGGCCTCCCTTTGTGCACGCTAAATGAATGTTGAGTTCCCTGTCTGCCCTGTCAGGGAGAGTGGCATAGACGGCATGCAGCAGCGAGGAAGCAGAGCGGAGTGCGGGGAGCTGTTTGGAGTTTGACAGGGATTATTAAAATCAGAGCCGATGACGAGCAAGGGGCGAGAGGCGGAGTGTGAGAAAGCCAAATTGACATCGACACTCTCCATTACCTTCCACTTGACTCGTGTTGATGACAGTGTTGATATGAGAGCCAGCAAGACGGCACCGGCATGGGATTGGCTGTTAGCATGAGCGTTAAGCACCACGGGGTAGATGGGGGGCGGCGTGTCCCCCCAGTTTTAAGAGACGCAGAGAGATGAGTTGTTTATTTAAAGCCTCGACTGAAGAGCATCTTGCCTCATTCTTTATTTATTTGGTCTATTTTTTTTTTTTCACCCCCTCCTTCCGTGTTAACTCACGATAGTGTCAGTAGGTGGAAGTGGTTAGAGGCTCAGGCAATGAATTTTGATCAGAGGGGTCTCCTCCGACAGCAAATTATGCTCCGAGGGAAGACGGAGGGGAACTGGAAGAAACTGTTTCTGTTGATGATAAGCTTCGTTTTGTTTCAGGTCCTCCAGGTGCAATTGATTTGTGCCTGCGTGTATAGAACTCCTGTTTGGAGGAAATTTCAAATTACTATAGACCACCTGACTGTGAGTGAGCGGCTCGTGTCTTGACACACAACAATAATAACACAGCTCGCCCAGTTGGTATCAGTCTACGCCGGTGATTAAATTCCTGACACTAGTCTTTACATTAGTTTAAATGTATGTACATCTATAGTGTTTTTCTTTGCTGTAAAGCTTCGATATCGCTCATTCTCTCCCTGGTTCCTTTCCCTGTAGATCAGCATGGAGTGGCCGGGTGACTTTCCAGATGATCATGCCTTTGTGGAGCTGCTGCTTCCAGGTGTTTCCAGTGACCTGGACTTTGAACAGTTCCTAAATGACACGGAGGAGAAACTCAATCTAAATGCCAACAGGTCAGTCAGAGCGATGCGATATGTAATTCTGCTCTTACACCAACAAACGAACAAAAAAAAAACTAAATTCCATTAGTTCAGGTGAGAGACACAAACTTAATCGAGCACTGGATGATTATTATCCACGTAAGCTTACACATCCACCTGATCCACGCTGAGTTTCTATACGATGTATTTAATATTTCGTTTATCATGTTCCACTGCAGTGCGGACACAAAATGCAGATTGGAGAGACAAGCCCATTAGTGTTGAATTAATTAATTAATTAATAAATTGGCGCCATTAGCTGCACCCATTTGTAAAAAGCCCATATTGTTCAACCTCTAATTTCAAGACCCAAGTGGCATTAAATGCTGCCACAGTCGACAGAGATATGAGAAACCCCATACTTCCATCTGACTGTCAGGTGAATGACAGCGAGGAGAGAGAAAGAGAGAGAGAGATAATGCAAAGGTCAGTATAAGAACCCGAGCACACAGATATTCTATATAATTCTACATCTGTAGCTTTGACAAAACAACATTTGATGGATCGCACTATTTCTCAGGCAGATTGTTCAAAGGTTTAAGCAGAAAATGGCTCACAATGATGGGAAATAAGCACTAATATTGTTTACAACCGTGGCAGGCGGTAGAAACATGAAAGCATGATTAAAAGCCAAAACACCGTATCCATCTTTCTGTTGGACCATCGATTGTGCGTGCTGCACTGATTTACACTCTCACTCTCTCGCTCTCTCTGTCTGCCACTCTATATTTACTGTCTCTCCATAAAGTTCAACCATGTCAGTATCGGGAGTGAAGAATGTCCAAATTACCAGTCACGTACGTTTGATTTGTTTATTTCTTGAGTACACACTGCGGACTACTTTGAAGAGTGGATGACAAAATGAATCACACTTTGTTCATATGTCATCTGAAACAAAAAGTCAGCAGAAAAATGCCATTCTACCATTAAAAACATCGGTAAATTGCAACAGGGGGGGCGTTGTGTTTTGTACCAGGTCATAGTCATCTTCTGTAGTTGGCTGTAGGCTTAATTGAGTCTCATCTTCAGTATTTTATCCCCCTCATGTTAAGCTTTATGCATCTATAGAAGACTATCAAACAACAAAATGACTAGACAGGATACGTATGACAACGGGATTTCACTGTTATACTGAAAAGGAGTAGACAAGACAGGAGAAATAGGTTCCTCTGTGCCTCCTGCTGCTGATTTAGACTGAAGTTATCAGGGTTCCCACAGGTCCTTCAAATGCTTGAAAGTTTGACAAGACCTGGGTCATTGAAAGTGCTTGAATTGTGTGCATGAAAGAAGTTGAGTTGATATTTAGGTAAACGTGTAAAGTGTAAAGTGTCCCATCTTAAGCTGTGTCAGCACATTAGGTCCTTGAATTGGTCCTGGAAAGTCCTTGAAAACCAGGGTGTGGAATCCCTTGGTCTTATCTAAATAAAAACAATACTAAGTGCTTTGCTATGTATATGTTCTACTTAGGTATTTCCATTAATACGTAATTCAAATTAAAAACTGTATATTATTATTTAGCCTGTTCTTCTGTTGCTTCATTCTGTCACTAGATATGCGCAGACCTTATTTGGACACACTGCAAACACCTTAACACAAACACTTTTCTAGTCCACATGGTGCCATGCTTTTTGATGGAAGACGTCAACAATTAAGAAGATGATTACCATTCAGACTTGATTTGAAGCGAGATCTTGCAAGGACGTCCGCCCGTACACACACAGCTGGACAATCAATTGTTGAATATCACAAGGCATTAAAACTCAAACACCTGGGGAGAAACCACAGCAGTACATGATGTGGACACTTTTCTTGGTATGAATTGAACCACAGCCTAGTTCCACAGAAAGGGATAAGACTGTAAATGTCACTGTGCTCTAGTGCAGTATGCTTTATGTCCTTGAATCTAAATAGCAGTAAATAAAAAATAAACTAAAGCGACAACATCAGTTTGTAAAATTTACATTTGTTCAGCAGGAATAAAGTGTGCTTTGTGCAGCATGCGCGGAGGAAAAACACTCTCTTGATCTGCCTCTGTGCAGTATGGTAGTTCACAGATAAAATCTTGGCTGTTTTGCTGTTTCTCTGTTTTTGAGGACTCTTAGTGGAATAAAAATGTGGTTACTCTTGTGCAGGCCTCCTCACTAGGTCTCATAAGAGTCACGCAAATGAAAATCCATCCTTCAGCATCAATTCAACTAAAATGTGGTTACTTTCTATTTCTCCTTAAGTGGATTTGGGAGTGAAATAAGATTCTTACAGATGGATTTGTTTTCTTGTTGCTTTTTTTCCCCCAAGGATGGAATATTTGAAACCTGAAGTGTGACAATAATATTATTATTATTATTTACTCAAACGTTTTATGCCAAGTACCACCTGAGAAAATATTGACCATTATCACCAATATTAAAATACAGTGGTGTAAATAGGTCGAGCAAAGTCAGCTACAGACTTTTCACAGGAGGCAGATTTTTTTTGATTTCTAAAACTGATGAGGAGACAAATTCCATTCTGCCAGCTTTAAGAATGTTTTTTTTTTTAAGCTCACGGATGGTAGGAGGACTTGGAATGGTGCTCAACATGCTAACACCTAGCCACGTGCTAAACCAGAAACCCAACAAGTGCTGAAAAGCTAAAGGGGGTCATATCTTTTCCTATTGGAGCAGAGGTGACACTTGTATTCTGGGACAAGGGCGGTAGTCCAGGTGAACGTGCATGGAGATGTACTGACTGAGAACAGAAATACACATGTTCGTCAGTGATGGCAGATGGAGACAGTTGGGCAGAAAAAGAAATAGAGAAATCTTTATTTCAGGTCTTTTATGATTCGTGAGGCTGAGGGCAGATGATGAAGGACAGGCTAAATGTAGCAAGTGAACAAAGCCTCACTCTGGCACCATTAGTGTCTGGGACTCGTCCCTGCTTCAGTCTACCTCTCCGTCTCCCTCCCCTTCTGTCTCTCTCTTTCTTTCCTTCCGCTTTCTAAAAGGGAACATAATAATTGAAGATTCCACATCTTGAAACGAAAACCCTTGGGTAGATAATTCAAGGCTTATTACCAAAGGCCAGGCCATTTTTCTGCTTTCTAAGCATTAAAGGGTTATTTTGTGTTCCTGCAGATGGGAGAGGGATAACCATTATGAGAACAAAGCGTCCGGATAATGGAGAATAGGGCTAAAAATAAGGCAATCCTCCTTGCGCCGTGGGGGACCACTGGTCAGTATTTCTTGCTAACCTTCCTCCGGCACCTTTTACCGTCAGCACACACACACGCGCGCTCAGGCAAACAAAAACCTCACAGGACCTTTTTCTGGCTTCAGCCTTGGTGGGCTACAGACGCATACACACCCAAACACACATCCAGCTCACTCACCTGCTTCCTAATTGACTTATCAGTGTCTGGGACAAATTACGGAAGTGGAGGAGAGGAAAGGGAAACCCAGAGATAAGGGACATGGAGCTGCCCACACCCATGAAGCACTTTAGCCAGTTTATGGGTCAGAGTGACTGGCCTGCTCCCACCTCTCAAATGTCAGAGATTTTCCTACTCCCTAATTGAATGAGATTAAGATAGGCTGACAACGGAGCAGGCTCCCCCAAATTGAAATGCTGTAATCCATTAGTTTTCATCAGATGGGACAGTGGCATGGCGAAGGGCTGAGTAGGGAGTGCGGAGCGGGAACGGGGGCCACCAGGAAAAGACCTATAATGAAGTGTCAGTGCAGGCCTGTGGACTGCAGACAGGCCTCCAGTTTCACACTGACAAGGCAAATGGCTCTCACTAGTTTGCTGCCAATCTTGATCAGTGTACAATATCAATACTTTTAAATTTGATTCTTTGTGTGTAAGGGCTTCGGATAGACCCGCCGAGTCGAGAGTTCCCTTTCACCGAGCAGAAATACTGATCTGTAGTCCTCGCAGTATGTCGCTAAATTTGTGTTTGGCTGTGCGTGACACGTGTGTTAAGTTAAGTAAGTATATCAGCTGTATCGGTTCTCCGGTATCATTGGCTGGGCGGCCGGGGCGGCTGGGGGCACTAAGTGGACGACAGGCCGGGCCAGAACGGGATCTGTTTTCAGCCTGTTCATTCAGGCCCATTCACTCCTTTTCGTCTCGCAGAATGGGGCCCTTTGATGGAGGAGATATTTTGTTCTCAGGCGACCGGTTTGGCACCGACTGGAGCTGGAGCTTATTTGAAAAGGATCTTCCTGCCCCTGTTGCCTGCAAACCCCCCTCCTCTTCACCTCCTGTAGGCAAGCAGAGGGGAGCAGAGCGCGACAGACAGACAGCCCCACAGCAGCCCACCCACGTTAAATTAATTCTGACAAGGAACTTAAGATAACGTCAAAGCGCTGACTAATCGCGGGATTGGGTTTCTGTAAGTCAGGGAGCTGTGAAATGTGCCATCATATCTAATAAAAGACCTCCGGTTGCTCCCTTTCTCTCAGCGGTGGCGAGGTTTGGGGGGTGCACAGTGTCGACTGTCTAGCTAGACTGGTCTGAAAAACAATTAGATTCCACTTTAGCAGTGAATGTGTGTGTGTGTCAGTTAGGGTAAGATGATTGACATGTTTGTCAAGAGGCCTAAAGAATCCTTTCCTTCCAGTTTCCTCTCCCTCTTCTCTCATTCTCCGAGTCTTTTGTTGATTTCCGCGCCGCCATTTTTGCCATTACGGGTCGGTCCATTGTCGTCTGCGCTCGGAGAGCTGAGCGGTTTTATTTTCTGTGACTCCTCTGTTTTCTACCCACTTTGACTTTCCTCTGCTCTCATTCTTCTCTCTGTCTCTTCCCTCTGCGTCTGAGCTGTTGGCAGTGGAAGTCATCAGGTTTTGGAGCTAATCCGGTTCCAAGTTGATTAGGCTGCAGGTAGCTTTCGCGCCGGGATGGCAAAAGGTCACAACATTGTAGAGAGCTGGATGGACTCCTTGACACAGACTCTCCACAGTGACTTTACAATTTACAGCACACGGCCCTAAGGAGGGGTAATTGAAAGGCGAGAGTAAAGAAAAGGAAATGAGGAAAGTTTTGAGGAGGAAGGAGGAAAGAGGGTGGCGTGGGGGGGAGGGGTGACACGCGGAGACACAGCTTCAAAATGCAACAAAAGAACTGCATGTGCTGTTGCTGAAGCCAATAACGCACATTGTTTTGATGAGTGAAGGCAAGACAGAGATTATTGGAAGTGGAAGACGCCTGAAAGCCATACTTCTTCCCGCAGACTCGCTGGTCAGAAATCTGTTTCGGTTATGTCCTCATATAAATGGAGTTCTAGAGGCTGCGGTTATATCTCGTCACGTCTCAGGCTAACGAGGTGGATGT